>NC_135642.1:8117919-8417919 GCF_053574225.1 Canis aureus | reverse complement strand
TCTAACAGGTGTGAGGTGATATCTTGTGGTTTTGATTTGCATTTCCCTGACCATTAGCAATATTGAACATTTTTTCATGTATCTGTGGGCCACCTGTGTATCTTCTTTAGAAAAATATATCTATTCCAAACTTCTGCCCATTTATTAATTGAATTGTTTGGGGTTTTTTGCTCTTGAGTCATATGAGCTCTTTATATTCTTTGGATCTTAACACCTTCCTAGATATACAATTTGTAAATATTTTCTTCCATTCAGTAGGTTGCCTTTTTATTTTTTGATGGTTCTTTGATATGCAAAAGCTTTTTAGTTTGATGTAGTCCTATTTGCTTATTTTTGTTTATGTTGTCTCTACTTTTGGTGTTAAATCCAAAAATCATTCAAGTTTTATTTTAGAGTTTTATGATTTCAAGTCTTATGTTAAATCACTGACCCATTTTGGGTAATTTTTGAGTATGATGGGAGATAGTGGTCCAGTTTCATTCTTTTGAGTGTTAATGTCTAGTTCTCCCAACTTCATTTATTGAAGAGACTGTCTTCCCTAGTTTATATTCTTGGTGCCTTTGCCATAAATTAATTGACCATATATGCATAAGTTTATTTCTGGGCTCTCAATGCTATTTCATTCAACTATGTGTCTATTTTTATTCCAATACTATCCTGTTTTGATTACTATGGTTTTATAACGTATTTTGAAATGCGTGTGTGTGTGTGTGTGTGTGTGTGTGATGACCCCAGTTTTGTTCTTTCTCAAGATTGATAAGATTGTGTTGCTCTAGATTGCATTGGTAGATCGCATATGTAGGTTAGTAGATTGCATATGTAGATTGCATAAATTCAGGTATAAAGAATTTAACAATACAAATTACTCAATCCATGAGGATGGAACATCTTTCCATTTATTTGGAAATTTCTTTCATCAGTGTCTTGTAGTTTTCAATTTCTTAGTTAAATTTATTCCTTTGTATTTTATTCATTCATTACATTAATAATGCATAGAAACAGATTTTTGTATGTTGATTTTTGTATCCTTCAACTTTACTGAGTTGGTCGATTAGTTTTAATAGTTTTTGGTGGTCTTTCAGATTTTTTTTTTTACATACACTATCATATCATCTGCAAATAGTTTTACTTTTTATATTCTAATTTGAATGCCTTTTATTTATTGGCTAATTGCTCTGACTAGGACTTCCAATAAGATGTTGAATTTAAGTTGGAAGAGTGGGAATCTTTGTGTCATTTCTGTCCTTTGAAGAAAAATTTTGAGCTTTTCATGCTCATAAGTGATGTTAGCTATGGTGGCCTTTATTATGTTGAGAGTACGTTCCCTCTATATTCACTTCGTTGAGAGTTTTTACCATAAATTGATGCTGATTTTTGTCAAAGGCTTTTTCTGCATCCATTCAAATGATCACATGATTTTTATCCTTCATTTTGTTAATATGGTATATCATATTGACTGATTTGTGTATGTTGGACTATCCTGGCATCCCTAGACTAACTAGCACTTGATTATGGCATATCATATGACTTATTTATTTTAAATATTTTATTTATTTGTTCATAAGAGACACAGAGAGAGAGAGGCAGAGACATAGGCAGAAGGAGAGGCAGGCTCGCTGTGGGGAGCCCAATGTGGGACTTGATCCCAGGACTCTGGGATCACACCCTGAGATGAAGGCAGACACTCAACCTCTGAGCCACCCAGGTGTCCCTGGAATATAATCCTTCTAATCTATTGTTGTATTCAGTTTGCTAATATTTTAAAATATTTTATTTTATTTTTTGCTTTATCTTTGTCTTGGATATTTGTCTGTGATCTTCTTTTCTGTGATATCCTTGTCTAGTTTGGAATCAGAGTAATGCTGATCTCATAAAATGAGGTTGAAAGTAGTGCTCTTTTATCTTTTCTTTTCTTTTTTTTTTTTTTTTTTTTTTTTTTTTTTTTTTTTTTTTGGAAGAGTTTGAGAAGGAATGGTATTAATTCTTTAAATATTTGTAGAATTGGCCAGTGAAGCCATCTGGTTCTGGACTTCAGCTGGGGCTTTTGAATACTGATTTAATCTCCTTACTAGTAATTGGTCCTATTTAGATTTTTATTTCTTCATGACTCAGTATTGGTAGGTTGTATGTTTCTAGGAATTTATTCATTTCCTATAAGTTGTCCAATTTATTAGTGTATAATTGTTCATAGTAGTGTCTTATGATCTTTCATATTTCTATGTTATCAGTATTAATTTCTCCTAATCCACATCTTACTTTATCTTTTTTTTTTAAGATTTTATTTACTATTTATTTATTCATGAGAGAGAGAGAGAGAGAGAGAGAGGCAGAGGGAGAAGCAGACTCCCTGCATATAGCCCTATGCAGGACCCGATTCTAGGACTCCAGGATCACGCCCCGAGCCAAAGGCAGGTGCTCAACCACTGAGCCACCCACGCATCCCACATCTTATTTTATCTCTGTCCTGTCTTTTTCCTTGGTGAATCTAGTTAAAGCTTTGTCAATTTATCTTTGAAAAAAAAATTGTTCTTTTTTTTTGTAATGCTCTTTTTAGTTGTCCTTTGTCACTATTTCATTTATTTCTGCTCTGATTTTGATTAGTTTCCTTTTACTAACATTGGACTTCAATTCTTTTTCTGATTCCTTGATGTGTAAAGTTAGGTTTTTTATTTGAGATTTTTCTTGTTTCTTGTCAGGCATTTGTCACTATGTAATTCTTTCTCATACTTATTTTTACTGTATCCCATCAGTTTTGATATGTTTTATTTCCACTTTCCTTTTATCTCAAGGGGTTTTTAAAATTCCTTTTATTTTCCTCTTTGACACATTGGTTATTTAGTAGCATGTTGTTTAATTTCCACATATTTATGATTTCCAGTTTTTTTCTTGTAATTATTTCTAGTTTCATATCATTGTGGTTAGAAACGAATCTTGATATGATTTCAATCTTCTTAAATTTATTAAGACTTATATAATGGCCTAACATATGTTCTATCCTGGAAACATTCCACTTGAGAAGAAGGTATATTCTGTTTCTTTTGGATAGAATATTATATATATATATATATATATATATATATATATATATATATATATATCTGTTAAGTTCATCTGGTCTCATGTGTCATCTTAAGACTGTTTATTGATTTTCTGTCTGGATGATAGCCATTGATGAAAGTGGGGATAATGAAGTCCCCTACTATTATTGTCCTGCTGTCTGTTTCTCCCTTTAAGTCTGTTAATATTTGCTTCATATATTTAGGTGATCATCTGTTGGGTGCATATATAAGTATATTATATATATATATATTTACAAATGGTATATCCTCCTTTTGGATTGAGTTCTTTATCATTATGTAATGGCCTTCATTGTCTCTTAATATAGTCCTTGTTTTAAAGTCTGATAGAAGTATAGCTATACTTGTTTTTTGGGGTTTTTTTGGTTCCCATTTATATGAAATATCTTTTTCCATTCCTTTACTTCCAATCTGTATATGTCATATTATAGATATTATTTATATCTATTTATTACCATTTTGTTAATGTTTTCCAGCTATTTTTTTAGCTTTTCTGTTCCTTTCTTACCTTACTCTCTTCCCTTGTGATTTAATTATTTTTGTGGTGGTATGTTTAGATTCCTTAATCTTTACTTTTGGATATCAAGTATAGATTTTTGCATTTTGGTTACCATAAGGTTTATATATGACTATTTATATTAATAACTGTCTATTTTAAATAGGTAACAATGTACTTGAACATATTCTAATACTCCATATTTTTAATTCTCCCTGCCCACATTTTGACATCACAATTCATATCTTTTATTTTGTATATCTCAACAAATTAATATAGCTACAGTTATTTTTTGATAATTTTATCTAATAACCTTCATACTAATTTTATAAGTGACTAATTCATCACCTATGCATCATTAGATTATTTTAAATTTTGCTATATATTTACTTTTGCCAATGAGATTTAGACTTTATGTCTTTCTGTTACTAATTTGTGCCTCCCATTTCAGCTTAAATATGTGTCTTTAAATTTATTCTAGTCAAGTAGTGATTAATTCCTTTAGGTTTTGCTTGTATTAAAAACTTTTATTTTTACCTCAATTCTGAATGACAACTTTGCTGGATACAGTATTCTTGGTTGGAATTTTTATTTCCTTTTAACACTTTGAATATATCATGCCATTTCCCTTTGACCTGCAAAGATTCTGCTGAAAACTGCTGATTGTCATATTAGCATTTCCTTGTTATTTAACACATTATTTTTTCTTTCTACTTTTAATATTCTCTCCTTGTTTTTAACTTTTGATATTTTAATTATAATATATCTTTGTGTGTGTCTCTTTAGGTTCATCTTCTTTGAGAGTCTCTGGGATTCTGGATCTGTTTCCCTGTCTAGGTTAGGGAAGTTTTTATCCATTATTTTTTCAAATAAATTTTTTGCCTTTTTCTCTCTTGTCCTTCTGGAACCTCTACAATGTGAATGTTGGTTGAGTTGACATTGCCTTTTAAGTCCTTTAAGCTTGCTTTTTACACTCTTTTTTCATTATGCTTCTCTGGGTAAGTCTCACTGACTTGTCTTTGAATTCATTGATTCTGTCTTCTACTTCATCTAGTCTTTCTACTTTCTTATGTCTTCTATTACTGTAAGTTCTAACTGTGTTCACCCCTTTTTCACCTACATAGGTGAAACATCTTTATGAACATTATGTCAAACTCCTTATCAGCTAAATCACTTATCTCAGTTTTATTAGGAAATTTTTCTCTTTTTCTGAGATTTTCTCTTTTTATCTAGTTTGGATCATATTCCTCCTTATCATTGGCTTTCTGTAGTGTTTTCTATGCTTTAATTAAAACAGCCATCCCCCCCCCCATCTTCAAGACTGACCTCATATAGGTGATAAGCCTTATCATTCAAACTTACCCTAGCTCTTGGTTGTCTCTCAAACCTTTGTGATTGTGCAGGCAGACTGTTTTATTTTTAATGTCTTCTAGTTGTTGATGGTGTGCAAAGACCTGTCATTGTCCCAAAGGGGAGGATTTCATTCAGTACCTAGATTCACACTGCCTGGAGCCAGACCCTCAGGCAGCAGCATAAAGTATGCAGATCTGCACATTCCCTTGGAACCTAAATTGTAAGTCCCACAGGACGCCAGAGGGAAGAAACCTCAAAGAGTTCCCTGGAAGCCAGTCACAAACATCAGAGCACAAGATGAATGTACACTCTCCTTTGTGGGAGATACTAGTGGCCAAAAGCAAAAAGATGGGATCCACTGGCCTCCCTCACAAGATAGCATCTTACCAGGTTTCTACGTATATGATGAAACAGAAGTATACCTATCAGGCTCAAGCTCCAATGTAAGCAAATATGCCTCTGTCACAGAAAGTCAGGATGTGTTTCAGTCTGTTCTCTGTGCTGTCCTCTGGTGGGTGTGTGTGTGTGGGGGGGGCGTATGGTTGTGTTAGTGCTTCAGCTGTTACAGTTCATGAGACAGGAACACAAGCCGTCTGCCCACCATACCCAGGGTATCAATGGGTAACCCTTAGGTGGTACCCACAATATGTGGGACACTGGACATTAAAAAATGGGGTGCCACATTTAAAGCCTTTCAGGGAGATACTGGCACTCCAGGTCACTACAAAGGTAGAACATGAACATAGTGCTTGGCCTCTGAGGTCTTTGCGAAGGATTACAGTGGGCCCTTAGAAGCATCTTTAATTAGAAGCCTGCTTGTGTATTTGTGTTCTATAGCTTCATTATCTCTCTACTCTACTGACCTTTCTTTTTTAAATCTTGCATGCTATATACAGGCTAAGTTTCTCTTTTAATTCAATGAGTGACTCTTCCATTTTATCCAGTGTCAGGTTTACTATACCTCTCAACTATTTGAATTTTGAAGACTGCATATCTCCTTTCCAATTTTTCAAATTATATTTGTTTCATATCTTCTTGGTCTTGCTTCATTTCTGCCTATCTTTATTCCATAAGTCCTTGCTTTTCTTTAATATAACTTATTCTTCATTTATATTTGGACACTAAAAACATTTATTTTAAAGAATTTTTTAGACTCTTCCACTATGTTAGTTTCTCCTTGGAACAATCTATCTTCCTTCTTCTGATATTTTTGGCTATCCTTATCAGTGTCTGTCTTGGTTTGGGTTCTCCATGGAACTAACCCTGAGTAAAGGATGTGAGTGTAAGTAGGTTATTTGGGAGGTGAAGGAAATAGTAGTAGAAGAATGGACAAAAGAGACAGACTAAAACAACCAATGATGGGTGTATAACTGAACCAGTTACCCCCTGTGTGTAACTAGCAGTCAATCTTGCAAGGAAACTTCTGGGACCAGTGTAGAACAGACCTCTTAGAGTTATCTTACCCAAGGGTCATGCTCGTATTTATGTACCAATTTCCATTAGTCAGCTTGAGGCTGCTCCCCAAAGGCATTAGTTCTCCATCACTTTTAGTATGCCAACCAGACCAGTAGACAAGCAGGATTCAGTGCCCATATAGGAAGACTAAAAGAAATGCAGATGTTGAACGTCAGACCAATATGTACTTAAGCAGTGAGAACAAGGAAATAAGGGGCACTGACAGTGCCTATTATAGAATTAGATCTTTTCCTTCTTAGAATTTGGTTGGTTTCTGAGAGGAATTCCACTTGTTTCTTTGTTCCCTCTCTTTATCTTTGTTTTAGATGCATTAACATAGTATTTATCCAGACTTATTGTCCCTAGCCCAGAACCAAGAGTATAGGGGCTCCTATCCCATGATGATGTTGGGAACAATGTTGTTCCAGTCAGTTGGCTGCTGGACTACTTTGACCATTGCCTTGTTGTGAGAATATCTGTCTTCCGACTCCCAGCTTGCAACTTGCTAAAAACCTTAGCCATAGGGAGTGTTCAGCAACTTTTCTTGGTCCTATTTCATAACCTAGAGAGCCTTGTCCACAAGCAGTGTTGTTTACTATCACCTGCTTCTTAAGGGCAGCAAGATTGTGTATTCAGAACATTTTCCTCTTTGCATTTCTTTCAGTTTTCACTTTGCAAAGTCACTTATTTTACTTTTAAGGATAAAGTATTTTGGTCTTCTACTGGTATATTTTATCTATTATTGGTATGTGTTTGGAGGAGGAAATATAACA
Organism: Canis aureus; assembly: GCF_053574225.1. NCBI lineage: Eukaryota > Metazoa > Chordata > Mammalia > Carnivora > Canidae > Canis > Canis aureus. The sequence goes on along the minus strand of NC_135642.1, from coordinate 8,410,765 downwards.
AATTATAATTTTACTGTGCTACAATGGCTAAATGTTTATTATCTCCTTATTTTAAATAAAATCATAGAATTCTAAAAATTTATGTATTTTTGAATGCTCATTTAAATGAAAGGAATGGTGACTAATGATAAATTGTTGTTTGTGCAAGGCTTGTAGAAACTATTTTCTTCTGACTCTTTGTTTTATGTGTGTCCTTTCTTTTATATGTAACTTCTAGGAGGAAAGGAAGGAAATTCTGCTTTTTTGTACCCTTCTAATACTAAATGGTACTGAAAGATTCTCAGTTTGGAGTTTTCTAATTTATTTGGAAACAGCTACCTTTTCTGTGTTCTAAATATGTCATTCTAAAAACAAATATCAAAATTCTTGATATTTGCTGTTGACTCAGTACAAAAATAACTTGCCCAATATGTAATGCTTATATAACAGAAATGGTCTCAATAGAGTAAATAAGAGTATTAAAAGTTTGAGGAATAAAATACCCAAGAATAGAGAATTAAGAATTGCAGAGAACAAGTCTGAGGAATTTTATCTTTTCCACAACTATGTCAGCAACTGTGGTAGGAACACAAAGAATCAAGCTCGTGTTTCCTTTCCAACCTTGCCTTACCTCCTTGCACCTTTACTCCAGACTCTTCAAAGTTTGTACAGCTTCTAGCCTTATAGGGAATGACAATTTCTCAGGGTCTCTGCCTTAAACCTACGTATGAAAAACAAACGGAGACTACACAGACCTGTCAGGATTGAGAATGGTAGCTATAAGAACAAAGACAAAAATATCCCGGACAAAAGTAATTCTGATTAAAAGAGATTCTCATGATAGGAACTAGTTAAGTGGTTTATTTGGTTTTGTTCTTTTTTCTGACATTTTAATTGAGATATAATTGACATAGCATTATATAGTTACAGTTGTACAACATGATTCCATATTTGTATATATTACAAAATGAAACACACTAATTAGCATCTATTTTCTGTAATTACAGACTATTTTCTTATGATAAGAACTCTTAAGATTTACTCTCAGAAACTTTCGAATATGCATTGTAGCAGTATTAACTATAAATACCACGCTATACATTACATCCTGGGACTTATAAGAGGGAGATTATAACTTTTGAATTTCCTCACATATTTTGCCTAACCCTCACTCCCTGCCTCTAGCAAACACCAGTTTTTTTCCCCTGTATCCATGAGCTTATTTGGGGTGTTTTTGCTTTTTGGATTCCACACATAAGTTACATAGCATTTTTCTTTTTCTGACATTTCACTTAACCAGGAGTGTTTCAAGTTCCATTCATTTTGTCACAAATGGCAAGATTTTCTTCTTTTTGATGGCTGAAATACTGTTCATGGTGTATGTGGGGGTGTGTGTATACACACCACACTTTGTAATTCATTCATCAATGCCTAGCTACTAAGGTTGTTTTTCTATCTTGACTATTGTAAATAATTCTGCAATGAACATGAGGGCGTATATCCCTTTTTTGAATATTTTTATATGTTTTTATTTTCTTTAAATAAAAACCTGGAAGTGGAATTTCTGGATTATTTGGTAGCTCTGCTTTTAATTTAAGGGATTTCTATACTGTTTTCCATAGTGGCTGTGCCAATTTATTCTTATCAACAGTACGCAGGGGTTTCCTTTTTTTTCCACATCCTTGCCAACACTTGTTATTTCTTGTCTTTTTGATAATAGCTATTCTAATATGTGTGAGGCGATATGTCATGGTTTTGATTTGCATTTTCCCAAAGATTAATGATGTTGAGCATCTTTTCATGTACCTGTTGGCTATCTATATATCTTCTTTGGAAAAATGTCTATTCAGATCCTCTGCCCATTTTTTAATCATGTATATTTTTTTGCAACGAATTATATGGAGTCAATATATTTTGGATATGAATGCCTTATCAGATATGATATACAAATATTTTTCCTAGTCAATAAGTTGCCTTTTCATTCCATTGATGGTTTCCTTTACTGTGCAGAAGCTTTTCAGTTTGATGTGGTTCCACTTATTTATCTTTGCCTTTACTGCCTTTGCCTTTGTTATCAAATTCAACAAATTATCACCGAAAATATTAAGGATCTTACCACCTATGTTTCTACTAGAATTTTATGGTTTCAGGTTTTGTGTTCACTGCTTGATCCATTTTGAGTTACTTTATTTATGGTGTAAGATAGTGATCCCATTTAATTCTCTTGCATACGGCTGTCCATTTTTTTATAGCACCATTTGTTGATGAGACTGATATCCCCCCATTTGTGTATTCTTGCCTCCTAGGTTATGAATTAAATGACCATTTGTGCATAGGTTTGTTTCTGGGCTGTCTATTGATCTACACACCTGCTTTTATGCCAATACCATACCGTTTTGATCACTCTAGCTTTGTAATACAGTGTGAAATCAGGAAGCATGATACCTTTGGCTCTGTTCTTTCTCAAGATCACTTTTGCTATCTAAGATCTTTTGTGGTTCTTACATATTTTAGGATTGTTTTTTCTATCACTGTGAAAATAGCCTTTGGAATTTTGATAGGGATTACACTGTATCTGTAGATGGCTTTGAGAGACATACACACTTCAATAATATTAATTCTTTGAATCTATGTGCACAGAAAGTCTTTCCATTATTGGTTCTTTTTTAGTTTTCATCAGTCAGTGTCTTAGTTTTCAGTCTACAGGTCTTTCACCTCCATGGTTACATTTATTCCTAGGTATTTTATTATTTTTGATACAATTGTAAATGGGATTTTTAAATTTATTTTTCTGATAGTTCATTATTAGTGTATAGAAACAACAGATTTTTCTATGTTGATTTTTGTGTCATTCAACTTTACTGAATTTGTTGAATAGTTTTAATTGTTTTTTGGTGGAGTCTCTAGGGTTTATATACAAATAATGCATCATCTGTAAATAGTGACAATTTTACCTCTGTTCCAATTTGGATGTCTTTTATTTCTTTTTTTTTTTGCCTAATTGTTCTAACTAGGACTTCCAATACTATGTTGAATAAAAGTTGGGAGAGTGGGTATCCTTATATTGTTCTAGATCTTAGAAGAAAAGCTTTCAGCTTTTCAACTTTGAGTATGACAGTAAGTGTGTGCTTATGTTTATTGTGTTTAAATACATTCCCTTTATACCCACTTTGTTGAGAGTCTTTATCATAAGTGGAATGTTTGAATTTTGTCAAAGACTTTTTCTGTATAATCTGTTAAGATCATGTAATTTTTATCCTCATTTTGTTAGTGTGACATGTCACATTGATTTTGTGGATGTTGGACCTTTCTATACCCCTAGAATAAATTCCACTTGATCATGGTGTTTAATCCTTTAATGTGTTGTTGAATTTCATTTGCTAATATTTTTGTTTAGGATATTTGCAACTATGTTCATCCAGGATATTGGCCTGTATTTTTCTTTTTTGTAGTGTGCTTGTCTGGTTTTGGTATCATGGTAATGCTGTCCACATAGAGTAATTTTAGAAGTCCTCCTTCAAGTTTTTGGAAAAGTTTGAGAAGAAATGGTATTAATCCTTCTTCAGTGTTTTGCAGAAATTCCCTTGTCTGGCCCTGGATTTTGTTTGTTAGGAGGTTTCTGATTACTGATTCAATCTCCCTACTAGTAATCAGTCTGTTCATATTTCTATTTTTTCATGATTCAGTCTTGCTAGGTTGTATGTTTCTAGGAATTTATCCATTTCTTCTAGGTTGTCCAGTTTGTTGACATATAATTTTTCATAGTAGTCCAAGCAACCTATTTTATTTTTAGTGACTCCCAGTTCTTGAAAGTATGCCAACACCTGTCAGTGTCCCAAAGGGAGGATCATAGTCAGTACCTAGTTTCAAGCTGATGAAAGACAGATCTAAAGCAGCAATTTTTAAAGTATGCCAATATATATAGTCCTGTGAGGACCATAAGCCAAAATCCCATTGGTCACTAGAGCTAGGAAATCTAGAGGTGTCTTCTCGGTGAGAGTTGTAAAAATCAGTGCCCAGGTGACTATATAAGTTCCTTTCTGGGAGGTACTGGTGAGCTGAGCTCCAGTAAGGTAGAGGGAGAGCATAGGTATGTTCTACTGACCTCTATTCCTGGGCATGCCTAAGGAGGGCAATAAATGTGTGCCAAATCAGAAGCCTGCCCTCAGGCCTAAACTCTAGGACAAACAAATAAGTCTTCTCCATAGAAAGACTAGAGATGTGTTTTAGTCGTCTGTCTTGGGGTGGCAGCCTGCCAGCAACTGCTCTCTTTTGGCTATAGTTCCCTGGGACCCAGGAAAGCAAGTCCCATAGGCCACCAGGGCTATCAATCAAGGGCATCCTCTTGGTTGCTGCCATAAAAAATGGACACCAGATATAAAAACCAGGGCATCAGATGCATGTATAAGCTCCCTTGCAGGAGATACTGGCTCTGTGGAGCATAGCATAGGAAGAGCACAAACATAGCACTGGCTTCTGAGTTCCATGGTAGAACAATAGGTTCTTTGATGTGTATTTAATTAGAAGCTGGCCTCTTAAACCACAGCTATGAAGATAAGCTGGAGGCCTCTTTCATAGAAAGACTGTGCCCTAGGGCTGGTGGCCATTTAAGAAGTCTCTCCATTGTTTGTAGTCTGGTGGGACCCACAAATTTAAGTCCCATTGGCAACCAGAGCCACACAATCTAGAGGTATCCCTTGATGGCAGTCACAAAAATTGGGGTCCCAAATGACTGTATGAATTCTTTTCTGAGAGATTCCAGCAAACTAGAGCAAGGCAGAGGGAGAGTGGAGGATGGGATCCACCCTCCTATGTCTCCAGTGTGCGCTTCAGGAAATTTCCACATCTGTAACAAACCAGAAGCCTGTCCCTCAGGCTGTAGCTCCAGGACAAACAAATAAGCTCTTTTCACAAAAAGACTGGAATGTGTTTTAGTCTGCTGTCTGTGTGGGGGTGACAAGCACCCTAGAAATGTCTCTCTGATTATTACAATCTGGTAGGACCCAGAAACACAAGCCCCCTGGCCACCAGAGCCAGGCTGTCAAGGGGTATCTCCTAGGTGGCAGCCAGAAAACTGGGGAATCCACTCCTTTTCATGAAGTACCAGAAAGCAGAGAGGAGAGCACAAGGATGATGCCTGCAAGCTTCTGTCCTTAAAGATGCCTCATCAGGCTCTAGATGTGTGCCAAATTAGATGCTTCACCCTCAGGCCAATGCTGTAAGATAAGAAAATAAGCCTTTTTCACAGAAAGTCTTCAAGCCTCTCAGTGCTTCTGCACTGGTACCTGGGGCAGGTGAGTCTGAGCCCATGAGCCCTTTAAGGGCCATTTCTCAGTTTACCATAGCCTTGCAGGTCTCATGGATAAAAGCTCTATTGGTTTTCAAAGCTAGATGTTTGGGGGCTAATCTCTCAGGTACAGGTCTTAAAAAGGTAGGGTGCCCAATATACAGTTCAAATCCATAGCTCCTCAGGGGACAGCTCCAGATTTTAAGTCCCTTCCTGATTGTGAGTCACCATTCCAGCGGTAAGGTTTATGGTGAAATTGTATCTCAGCTTCACCCACCCACTTTGATGTAGATTTTTCCTCTTTTGTTTGAAGTACAGAAGTTGCTTAGCTAGTATTTAGATTTTTTTCAGAGGAAATTGTTCCATGTGCAGCTATAAGACTTAGTGTGTCCGTGGGAGGAGGTAAGTTCGGGGACTTCCTATGTTAACATCTTAAACCAGAGTATCCAGACCTAGTTAAAGGTTAAAATTTCACTCCTTCCCTGCCCCTTCCACCACATATCCTACTTTATACACACCAAGGTAGCTAGAATAAATAAATGTTCTAATGCAGGGTAAGCATGCCAAATAAGATCAACTTAAACACTCATCTAGCATAGGACAGCTATTTCTTTCACATTATGCACATTTTTACATTGGATAGGACAAAACTCTACATGATAAAATTATACACTAGTGGAAGTTAAGACTATGCAAGAAATCACAAAATCCCCATCCTTAGAGAATTTTTCAAAAATATTGAGTCCCAGATAGTCTTACTAAAGACTAAGATGGGAACTAACATTGAAAAACTTCTACTGAGTGCCAGATAATGTGTTAAGAATATATATATATATACACACACACACACTTACTCCTTAAGCATCACTTAGAGCTTCCCAGCGAAATATTAGTTTATAAAGAAACATATTCAGAGAGCCAGAGTCGCCAATTCAGGATTCAAACCATTTTTGTCTCTCTTCAAAACATAGGCTCTTTGCATTACAATACGGGTGTATATTCTTTCCAGGGTTGGTGTGAGAGCTGGAAATAACACATGTATATCTGGCACATAGTATCATGAAATAAATGGTAGCAATTATTATTACTGTTATTTCACACTGCTCCCAAATGCTTTTGCACAGATCCTGTGCTACTACTTTTATAGAAGCAATTTTATAGAATGCCTGCCTTCCATTTTCAAATTGCACTCTGGCAGCTTACTACTTTTTGACAAAATAAAGAGATGACCAAATCTGCTAGAGCCTTTTGAGAAAGTTCTCTCCAGAGAATCAAAAGTCCTGACCCACTCCTAGCAGATGCTTATAAACCACAAAGCTTGTAAACTGTAGGTGGGTCTCCTGGTTGGACTTGATGTTAAACTTGACCCTTTTAGTTATTCAAGTTTATTCAATATTGGGGAAGTGCCAGGAAGAAGTAAGGGTAGAAAGGCTCATTTAGCTATTTGGGAGAATGAAATGACAATGATTACTGTGGTGTAAACTCGTATCTGCTTACAACCCCGTGGGGCTTCCTGAATAAACAACCAAGAGAGCGCTGAAATCAGAGGGAATCCCAAGTGCACTTTTCAGCCCTTGGAAAGGGGCTTTGGTGAGGTTGAAAGGCAGGACTATTAGATCGGAGACCTTCCCTCTCGGTTAGCCTTCCCCATCCTGTGCCCGGCTGCTCTGACAGGCTATCACTTACCACAATGTATTCTGTTCCTTTTACATTAACGTTGTGAGTTTTTATACAAGATCATTCTTTTTTACAGAAGACCAGAGGACCTACTTGCATAGTAGACCCAATGAAATAGCTACATTTTAATTAAATTTACACAGCTTTTATGACACCAGTGGGTAGCCTTCACTACTACCCAGAGAAACCCCAGAGCCATCAGATGTACTTCACATGTAATTAATCTCTAATGCTCGACTTTGTAAGATACGTAATAATACTGCCTGGATAGAAATGAGAGCTTCAGAGAAGAGTCATATTAAAGATGAAGAGAGAAGCTTTAGGAAGAATTGGTTTTCAAGAGAGCAACTAAGTGTGAACTTTATTAAAAGGAAAAGAAATAATGGGAATATCTTGCATTAAGTAAAAATGCTTGACATCTTCAATTTTTCAGTTTCTTTTATTTTGCCCCAGACAAATGTTTCAGGGTTTGTTTTTATAATGCATGCCATGTGTAGGGTTATATTTGTAGCCTCATAGATTTAATATTTGGGCAAAGGGAAGATTTGCTGTATTCAGAAACTGAAAAAATAAAAGGGAGAGAGAGAAAGAAAGAAAACCCCCAGCTGTGACTAAATCCTTTAATAGAATTTAAATCTCTTTCCCTGAAAATATTTTGAGAAATTACTTTCAATCAAGAGTTTTTATTTTTAATTATCAAACTAACAACATGTTAAGATGCATCCAAATCACTTATGCCGCACTCTGTAGTTCTCACTTGGCCTGAAAATGCATCATCTCACTTGATCCTCATACATACCGAGAGGAGGGAAGAGAAAGCATCATTACTCCTAGTTCACAAGTTATGAAATGAACAATTGTAGGGACCAAGTTGTTTGTTTAAGGTCAATCAGGTGGGCTAATGGAGACTATGACTTCTGATTTATAATCTACTGTTCTTTCCATTCTACCATCCTGATCCCATAGTCATTTCCAGACCTTTTTAAAATTTAACCTATATACCGATATAAACCTCACCTAATATTAAAGCTGTTATGATTGCCGCTTACTCCAGGGGAAATTACCTAGAAGAGATCATGTCATTATTCTCTTTAAAAAAAAAAATTCTTAGTGGTAAGTGGTAACCATGTAACTTTTATGACACAAGACCCCATAATGGTACCCCCTTTTCTGGTCTCACCTTTGTCTTGGATTCTTCATGTGGGCTTTCATCATCTCTATCTGGTCTGGAGGCTCTGCTAGAAACATCAGCATTATTCTTGACTCTCCCTCATGCATCCTACTCAGTTACCCAGTTCTTTGGTTCTACCTTCAAAATGCCATTGGTCTCAATAACTGCTATTCTACTCATGTCCACTGACACTGCTCTGATTTGAACCTCTTTTATCTCTTTTCTGAAGTATGCCCGTAAACTATAATTCTAATTTCTCCTCCTTTTATCCTCCTTGCTTTAGCCAGAATTATAGCTGGAAAACTTTGATTCAGTCATGATTTTTCTCCAGTTAAAAAGCTTTACTGACCCCTCTCCACGTAGAAGATACTATCCAGATATATTAACATGTTATACAAGGCTTTCCACACCTGTACCCACCATCTTTTCATTTCCTTCCTCTCCTTTACTCTGTGCTATCCCCACAGGGTTAGGGGCACTAACCCCCACCTCAACCCCAGCTCCTTGCAGCCACTAAATCTTCATATAGCTTTTGACTCTCCCAAAATGTAACTGATAGCCTACTTGTGACCAGAAGCTTTACCAATACCATTGATTGACACATTCTTTCTATGTATTATGTACTGTATTCTTAGTAAAATAGAGAATGAAAATGTTAAGAAAATCATAGGGAGGGGCACCTGGATGGCTCAATTGATTAAGCATCTGCCTCTGACCCAGGTCATGATCCCAGGATCCTGGAGTGGAGCCAAAGTGGGGCTCCCTGCTCAGTGGGGAGTCTGCTTCTCCCTCTCTCTCTACCCCTCTCCCCAAGAGAGATGTTAACAATGTGCTGTGTGTGTCTCTCTCTCAATTAAATGAATAAAATCTTAAAAAAAAAATCATAGGGAGAGAAAACACATTTAGAGTAGTGTTCTGTATTTATTTTAAAAACATCATAAAGTAGACCTGAGCAGTTCAAACCTGTGTTGTGCAAGGGTCAGCTATAAATGCAAACCCCTGGGCTCTGGGGGAAGGGTCAGATCCCCATAAATTAACCTTAAATTATTTGATTAGATATCACTAGGATGGAGACTCACACAGCCTGTAGTCTGCATTAGCAATATTTAGACTTGTTACCCTACCTTTCAAAAAGACATTTCCCAAGCCTCCAGGAGAGAGAGGGCAAACTTAATAATAATAAAAACATATCATTATTTGATAAAGCAACTGAGGACAAAATCAATATATTTTAAAAACATGTACATATAGACACATAGAGACACACATGAGAGATGTTAACGTGACAGTGCTTTTCACGATACACTTGAACTTTTTTGTACCACATAAACAGCCTATATTTGGACATAGAATGGCTTTACATTGCTCCTCCTATGCCACCAGATACCTAAGGCTTTGAGGATTCTATGAAGAGAAAAAAATAGGGCTAATTTTGCCTCATAATATATGCCACCAAGCCATGATGTGAGACAGTATAAGTTTCACCTGCTTCCTTGATTTTTCCAACCTCAGTCTTATAACGATGAGACAGACAGAGCCATGTAACACTTTGGGCTTCTAAAAATAATTAAAAACTGCAAGGTGTCTGTGTCTTATTCCTAAGTTAAAATGATTTATGCTACTTATTATTTAATGACTGATGCTTTGCCATCCTCATTGCACAGCTGTAGTAGAAAATATGATCACACAGTGATATTTTCAGTTGGAGGCGAGCATTTTTGTTTTTGTACCTTGCATTTAATTCACTCAACATCCTTTTCACTTCATTGCTCCCTCTGTCCCCTGGCAAGAATAAACTCATGCACTGAGCTTAGATTAGCTGTCAGCATCGGGGAGCTCTGCGAGGGTCCTAAACTTGGCAGAATAACCCTTCCCTTCACAGGAGATATTCCAAATGAAGAAGCCGAGTGCTGGGCTTTCCTCCCCCTCACAACCCAAATTTTTCAAAAGTCTTTAAACTCCTTCCTTATTCCTGCAACTCTCAAGGGGAATTACACTGATAAGGTTTCTGTTCATCAAAAGCATGCAATGGCAGTGGCTCTGCTATTCCCAGGATACCTCCTTCTGGAAAAGGGCGGCTTCTCCCCTGAGAAGCTATTAGAAAGAACAGGAGTTCTCCAGCTCCTATCATGAATGCATCACTCCACTTCAGTTATTGTTTCTGTGGATTCCTTTTCCTCTGGTCTCTCTCCCCTACACTCCAGCAGTTTTTAAAATCCATTACCTAGGGGGCTTCAAATTGTGTCTGACCTATTGATTCTACGAGATGGCCGTGTCCAATGGGCACACAATACAATACACAACCCAGAGCCCAGGACCTGGCAACAATGTGCAGAGGAGGTGAGGAATGCACAACAGCGAACCACGATTTGGAATTTCTAGGGGAATGAAATACTTTTTTGATTCGGGGTTGGCAGATGAGATGGTGTGTATATGAAGAAGCTACATAAAGCATAAAGCATCAAGCAGATAGAAGAGATTGCCTTTGTTCACAATGATGGAAAAATCTACTCTCAATCAGGGGCAAAATGTCACACGTGTGTTCCATCCACGTCTCTAATCTAGATTTCAGGATGCTGGGCTGCTGGCCTACACTGGTAACCAGAGGATATTTAAAAGGGAGGAGGATATCTTGTTAAAACCTGCCTGTTCTCACCCTTTTACAGTTGCAGGAAAAGGTATCATGGGAGGTAGAAAACAGAAAACAGCTCAGAAGCCAACACTGCTTAAACCACCTTCTGATACAGGGCATCTATCAAAGAAGAGTCTGCCGGAGAGCTCTGTCTATTGTACTTTGCACTGGATGTGAAGGTCCAGTCTAAGATCATCGCCATGCCATGGACCAAGATACTGGAGAACTTAATTCTGTTTAATTCAACAAAATCTTTATTTTGTGCTAACCTGTGACCCAATCGCTATGTTAGTCTCTCTGAGGAATATTGTAAATATGTAAGATGAGGCCCATAACCTCAAGAAATTAAGGATATAATTGAAGGAGCTCACAATGCAGTTGGTTTTTAAAAGGTGGGGGAGGAAAAGGTAATAGAAATTGTTCTAAGATGCATTCTTCATTTTATTGCCTTTACATATCAGCACGGACTATCAAGAAAATCATCATACTTTGGAGGAAAAATGAATATGTACAAATAAAATGGAGAGCCAAGCTTTTATATTGTGCCTCAAGCAACAAAGCCTCCTTGTTCTGTTTTTTTTTTTTCTGCAGAGTGAAGAGACCTACAGGATTAGATATATAATGTGTGGCCACTCTTCAGTAACCACTATTGAACTTCAAAATGAGTTTAGTCATTAGCTTTGACAAATGAGGAGCCTGTTATTGATTTTTACACATGTCTATCATGGGATCTATTTAAAAAGAACAGTCAATTCCAAGAAAGATTATGTTAATCTTATTGGTGTGATTTCCTAATGGGAGGAGGCTGAACAGGGAATAAAAGGAGAGGTCCAGAAACTGGCAATATCTGTATCATTTTCTTGAATCCATTCAAAAAAGAACTTGGAAAAAAAAAAAAAAAAACAAGCGCATCTGTCTTTTCTAAGAAAGCTAAGAATATATTGATAAATCATTCCAGACAATGTTAACCAACAGCTTGAGAAGTTCACACAAAAGGACATTGACAGGAAGGATGCAATTACTAATTTATTTGTCTTTTTATGGTTAAGAGTATCTTACGTAGTCGAGCACATGGCAGCTCGTCAGACTTCACAGGGTAGCTGTCAGAGTTTTGACTGATGTACAAGCGCGACTTGCTCACGTTTGCCCTTCCCTTCAGTGGAGTGCACGCAGGTAAGGCAGCTTGTTGGTAATTTTTATTTAACGCTCCCAGGATCTGTGGCTGCACGTTCATTCAAAGTTCTGACAATAAAATTCCACTCCCTGAGATTTCCAAGGTTTCTGCTGCAAGCGCTTCTCCATTTCAACAAGACCTTCCTCTGGGATTACACAACTCTTTAGGGTCTTTTCTGATGCTTTCTGATCTTGGAGACAGCTGTTTAGTCTGTTGAGACTGTTGTATTTTGCTTTTTTGTTATTGTTGTTTTTGTTTTTTATTTTTTGTTAGCTCCACTGGAAAGGCACCTAAAGGAAAAATAAACACCAGGAATTAGCAGTGCAAAGGCACAGTGGGGCTCCAGGGAGGCCTCCATAATTCTGAATTGTCAAATGCCAACTTGTACCCAGTTTGACAATTTTCAATCTTCTCCTCCACACGGCCTCTCTCCATTCTAGTCCACTTATTAGATAAAAAAAACTATTCATTCCACAGCGGGCCTAGAATTTGACTTTATTTTTCTGAAAATTGAGTCATCTAGCCTAAATCTTCTTTCAAATGGGCTTGGATCCTGAACTGTTTGGTGTTAGATCAGAAACCTTTTACTTATACAGGAATCACGGATCCATTTTCATACCACTTCACACCACGTGGGTGATGTCTGAAGACCATAAACTGTATTATGGCCTTGAAGTGCCATACACGGTAAAGGCAGCCACTTAGCACGCCTCATACAGGAACTTCATCCATCCATCTGAGACCAAATCAGTGGGACACTCAGAGACCTGCCATACTATTTGAAAGGTCATGCAAAGCTATCATGATTTGGTTCCCAATGAGAAACCCAAACTCTGATGTATGTTCTCACATAGAAAGTCTGATGCGCTAGAACATAAGGCTTGATGGGCAAATCTTTTGAAGGTGTATTCTCACAGGTATTATGATTATTTTTCCCCAAAGCAGCAGCCACATGGTACATCCTCATTGTATTCATGTAATTTCACAACTTCATGGTTTGGAATTCTGTCTCTAACAGCATGATAATCTTTTGATAAAGGATATTTTACCACAGCATAAGAAGGTAGGAAAATCACAAACTCAGAATGAAGTCCAGTTCTTTAAATTGAATAAGTGTAGCTTTATGGAAAAAAAAAAACAATAAAACCTCATTGTTTTATCAGGAAAGATAAACTTGATTAATCATAAAAAAAATCTTAAAACCTCATGGCTTATAAAACAACATAATGCAATCCTTGCTCAACCCACTTGTACACTGGGGGTTTTTGAGGGGTAAATATATCCTCAAACAACATGAGAAGCATGGAAAAAGAGAGCGAGGCAGCTTACATGCTGAAACTTCACTTTTTTATGTAGAAGGAAACTATTATCCATATTTTTATTGTTTAAAGCAAACGGCACAGCTCAGTCCAGCGCAACAGGTTGGAAATATGTGATACTCTAGTGTGAAGTGGCTCTGGGTATTAGTGGATATTACCTACTCCACTTTTTAATCTTAGAGAAGCTGCAGTGATTTTTTTTTCTCTGTGTCCTAAGCACCTATGTAATACTGTGCAGATTACTTCCTAATTGCAAATCGGGACTTAAACCCAGCTGTTTGACTCTTGTTCCTCCCCGCTCATCCCCAAACCTGTTCCACTAGCATCCTGATACTGTTAAGCATGAACAAAGAGAGTCCAGGTTTACGAAAAAGCCAGAGGCCACAGAGTGTTCTCATATTTTTATCCATTTTTGTTTCAGAACAATCCCACAAGCTAATTATGACTGGTGTTTTATCTTGATTTTTGGATTTAAGATAATAGGTGTAGGGGGAAAGTGGCTCAACCAAAGGTCCTATAATAAGTGGTAAAGCAAGAGCTCATGTGGGGACTCTTGCCTAAATCCCTGAATCCTAGGGAGTTTCCAGGTATGGCATGGGTCAGCAGCCCGGATGGCAGCACCTCTTGACACCTATCGCCTGGTGTGTGTTTCGAGTTCAGTTGTCTTCAGATGTTCACCTTGTGAACTTCTTTTTATCAAGTTCCAATTCACTTTGAATAGACGATGCTGCCCTTGGTGTCTACAAATTGGTTGAATCGGTCCTTTGCCCTGACACCTCTGCAGTGACTTTCTCGGCAAGCAGAGAATTATCTGCCACAGTGGGGAAGTGCTAAAGCTCCCATCAGACCTGCAGATGTGGCCCAAGTCTCCCTTATGGTGTGAGCTTCTAACTTCAATGTAAGCCAAGGCAGTGTAAAATCAAGGGGCTGCTTATAGAAGAGTTGCCGCCCCACGAAGTCTGATTGCAAACTTGTTGTGGGATTTACTTATTAGGATTGAGGTTTTAAATATTATTATATTGATTTTTCATGTTTTAATGATTTTTCTTTATTGTACTAGCTTTATTTTCTTGTTCCTGTCTTATATTAATCTATACTATGTTTTATTGGCTGATGATGAACGTTCAAACTTAGTTGTATGGTGAAGCACCAGAAAGATAGAAAAGGATGCTCTTTGTAAATATCAACTGGAGGGATGCCTGGGGGGCTCAGTGGTTGAGCCTTCTGTTCAGGGTGTGATCTCGGGGTCCTGGGATGGAGTCCCACATCAGGCTCCCTGCAGAGAGCCTGCTTCTCCCTCTGCCTCTGTCTCTCATGAATAAATAAAATATTTTTAAAAAATCAACTGGAAAGAATCCTGTTCTACTTGCTAAATTTCCACTGATATTCAGCAATGTCACGTGCTATCAAAAGGTTGTCTCTTTGGTCAGCCTATCAAATTCTCCCTGATGTTTTGTCTCTGGGTAAGAGCAGGTTTTTGAATCATTAGAGAAAATGGTCCCCCGACCTTCTCCAGAAACTATACAAAGGTTAGATTAGCTACATTAGGGATAGGACTAATATATATTTATATTAGTTGTAGTTACAGAAAAAATCAAGCATTTTCTAGAAAATCATTTTACCCTGATAGGAATGCGGTTGTTTTAGGTTTTGAGGATTATTTCTTACCCTGTGGTTTCTGTGAAGTCCAGATGTTGTCAAGATGGTGTTATGTGTGAAAACCATGTATTTAGGAAGATTTGACTTCTTAGACATTCCCTGGAGGTAAATAAGTTTGACACTTTAAAGTTCAAATGTGAAAGTAGACATTTATAGAGTTAGATTTCGCAATGTCTTAGAAATTCAAATACATATTATGTCAAGTTACAGCTATATTCTCCTTATAGTTATTTTAATATGCTGATAAAGCTCACTTAACATGTAATTAATGTGATAAAATGTCAATTTATTACATGAAAATTGAAAAACATGCCAAAGTTGATTTTAGTTTTGAGAAGATTGTGAAATCTTTTCAATATTTAAGAAAATAGAAGACTTACCTTTAAGAAAGTCAAATATATATATACATATATAGTACATGTATATATATATATATATATATATATACACACACACAGACAAAATATGCAACACTATCACTCAAAATGATTGATATCAAATGATACAATTTGAGCATCAATCAAAATGACTGTCTACCTTAGTAGTTAAGACAATGGTAAATTTTGCTGACGTGGGTTTAGAACCTTTTTATTTTTTCTTGGAAGTAACTTTCATAAGTCAAGTACTTACATATTTGTGAGTTTATTTCTGGGCTGTTCTGTTCTGCTGATCTATTTGTCCTTGTATCAGTAATATATTGCTAATTACTATAGATTTGAAAGTCTTGTATGTGTTAGTATAAATCTTTTAGATATGTTCTTTATATTATTTTGGTTATCCTTGGTCTTTTGTTTCCATAAAAATTTTAGAATCTGTCAATATTAACAAAATTTTCTGGGAATTTGAGATTGTATTTAGGGAAAACCACTTTCCACTTAGTTTAGCCTTATTTTCTCCCTGTAATGTTTTATATTTTTCAGTGTGAACAACTTGCATATTTTTTGTGAGATTTATTCCTAGTATTCAATTTTATATTCTTATAAATGGTATTCGTTTGCATTTTCTAAATGTCTGCTGCAAGTGTATAAGAATACAATTAACTTATATTTATTGATTAACCTTGTAGCCAAGGATTTTGCTAAAACCATTTATTAATTCTATTGGATTTTGTAGGTTCTTTTGGAGTTCTGTTGAATAATTAATTTCATTTTTACCTTTCCATTCCACATGGCTTTATATTTTCCCACTTTGAGATATAATTGATATATAATGTTTTATAAGTTCAAGGTGTACAACATAATTTGATATCCTTATATGTTGCAAAATGATTATCGCAGTAGGGTTAACACTTCATCACTTCACAGAATTATCATGTCTTTGTTGTAGTGAGAACAATTAGATCTACTCTCTTAGCAACATTTAACTATGCAATGCAGTATTGTTGTATTATGTACCAGAACTTCTAACTGGAAATTTGTGACCTCCATATCTCTTTAATTACTATTCCTTGGCATTGCATTAGCTGGGACCTCTGGTACAGTACTTCATAGAAGCAAAGTGTTGCTCTAGTCTTGTGTTTTTTTAAAAACAATTGTAAATGACTTCTATCTGATTGAAGAAGTTTCTCTTGATTTTTCAGTTTGCTGAGTTGGTTTGTGAATGTATACGTGTATTTAAGTCATAAAGGGGCATTATATTTTTTCACATACTCTTCTGGATTATTGAAATCATAAGCTTTTTTCCTGTAATATTTTAATATGGTAAATTCAGTTAATTTGTTTTGAATATTAATCCATCCTGACATTCTTAGAATAAGCCCAACTTGATGTGCTATCCTCTTTTATTATGGGGAACTGGATTGAGTTTACTAATAATTTACAATATTTCTGTCTGCAGTTATAAAAAAAAAAAAAGAGCTTGGCCCATAATACTGATTTTATTTTTTTAATGACCTTATTAGGTTTTGGTTGCATGGGTTTATACTATTCTCCTAAAAGTAATTGGAAAGTATTCCTATTCTACCATTGGAAGCATTGCGTATGATTGCTGCTATATTTTTTTCTTCTGATATTTGGAGTAACATACCTGTGAAGCTATTTTGGCCAGAAGTTTTCCTGTGGAATGATTTTAAATTAAGTATTTGATTTCTTTAAAAATATAAAACTATGTTGTTTTTCCATTTCTTCTTATGTCCAGTTGCTAATGTTTTTCATAAGATATATTCATTTTATTTGATTTTTCAAATGTATTAAGTTATTCACTATATTTGCATCTATTGACGTCCTTCACCCATTTTGCCCATCTCATCCCCCCTGCTTCTGGCAACCACCAATCTGTTTTGTTATCCATGAGTGTGGTGTTGGTTTTGTTAGATCTGACATACAAGTGAGATCATATGACATTTGTCTTTTCTCATTTATTTCACTTAACATACTGTCCTTAAGATTTGTCTATGTTGTTGCAAATGACAAGAATTCCTTCTTTCTGTGACTAAACAATATATTGTATGTAAATACCATGTTTACTTTATCTGTTCATTCATCGACGGATACTTAGTTTGTTTCTATATCTTGGCTATTGTAAATAATATTGCAATAAATACAGGGTGCATATATCTTTTTGAGTTCGTGTTTTTCATTTTCTTTGGATAAATAAATATCCATAGGTGAATTGCTGGATCAAAGAGTAATTTTATTTCTGATATTTTGTGAACCTCCATGATGTTTTCCAGAGTGGCTGCACCAATTTACCAACAGTGCACAAGGGTTCTCTTTTCTCCACATCCTTGCCAACACTTGTTATCTCTGCCTTTTTGATAGTAGCCACTCACTGTGAGGGGATATCTCATTATGGTTTTAATTGGCATCTATCTGATAACTGATATCGAACATCTTTTCATACATCTAGCCATCTGTAGGTTTTCTTTTGAAAAATGTCTATTGAGACCCTCTGCCCATTTTTTAATCAGGCTTGTGTTTTCTTTTTTGCTTTTGAGTTGTATAAGTTTATAAATTTTGGATATTCACCCCTTATCAGTTATATGATTTGCAAATATTTTCTCCCATTCACTAAGTTGTCTTTTTGTCTTGTTGATGGTATCCTTGCTGTACAGAAGCTTCATAGTTTGATGTAGTCCCATGTGTTTAGTTTTGCTTTTATTGCCTTGTTTTTGGGCATCAAATTTTTAAAAAATCACAACCAATACTAATGTCAAGAAACTTAGTACCTAGTTTTATTTTAGGAATCATATGGTTTCAGATATATGTTCCAATCTTTGTTGCATTTGGGTAAATTTTGGGTATGGTATATTGGTCCAGTTTTATACCTTTGCATATGGCTGGCCAGTTTTCCCAGCACCATTTATCGAAGAGACTATCTTTTTCACATTGTATATTCTTGATTCTTTTGTCATAAATTGGCCATAAGTGCATGGGTTTATTTCAGGACTCTCTATTCTATACCATTGAAATATGTCTGTTTATATGCTAATACCCTACTGGTTTGATTAATATAGCTTTGTATTATTGTTTGAAAAAAGGAAACCTGATGCCTCTTGCTTTATTCTTCTTTCTCAAGATTACTTTGGCTATTCAGGGTCTTTTGTGATTCCATACAAATTTTAGAACTGTTTGTTCTATATCTTTGAAATATGCCATTGTAATTTTGATAGCAGTTGCACTGGGTATGGGTATATTGACAATATTAACTCTTCCAATGCATGAGCACAACAAAATAGCTTTCAATTTATTTGCGTCTTCATTTTTTTTCAACAATGTCTTATAGTTTTCAGTGTACAGATGTTCCACCTCATTGGTTAGATTATCCCTAGATGTTTTATTCTTTTTTTTATGGATTTGTAAGTGGAACTGTTTTTCTTAAATTCTTCGTTAGGTTATCTGTATAGATGTAAAATAGATTTTGTATCCTACAGTTTTACTCAATTTGTTTAGTTCTAACAGTTTTGTTTGTTTTTTTGGAGTGGAGTCTTTAAGATTTTCTTCTTTTTTAATATTTTATTTATTTATTCGAGAGAGAAAGAGAGAGAGAGAGAGAAAGAGAGAGAGAGAGAGACAGGGACACAGGCAGAGGGAGAAACAGACTCCATACAGGGAGCCTGATGTGGGACTCGATCCTGGGTCTCCAGGATCAGGCTCTGGGCTTGAAGGTGGCACTAAACTGCTGAGCTACCTGGGCTGCCCATGAGATTTTCTCTATATAGTATCATGTCACCTGCCAATAGTGGCAGGTTCACTTCCTTTGTTCTGCTTTGTATGGCTTTTATTTTTCTTGCCTAATTGCTTGGCTATGACTTCCAGTAATATGTTGAATACAAATGGCAGATTGGGCATCCTTGTCCTGATGCTGATCTTAGAGAAAAAGTTTTCAGCTTTTCACCATTGAGTATGGTGTTAGCTGTGGGCTTATCATATATGGCCTTTATTATATATATATATATTTTTAAGATTTTATTTATTCATGAGAGACAGAGAGAGAGAGAGAGAGGCCGAGACACAAGTAGAGGGAGAAGCAGGCTCCATGCAGGGAGCCCAACTTGGGACTCGATCCCGGGTCCCCAGGATCAGGCCCTGGACGAAGGCGGTGCCAAACCACTGAGCCACCTGGGCTGCCTGGCCTTTATTATATTGAGGTATGTTTCCTCTATACTCATACTGTTGAAAGTTTTTATCATAGATGGATGCTGAATTTGTCAAATGCCTTTCTACATCTTTTGAGATGATCATATGATTTTTTAGTGCATAATGTTTGCTAAATGAATAAATGAATATAGTTTGTTTAGTACTAGTACAGAGTCTAGAGTGTAAGTATCATAAGGAAAAATTATAATTCCTGAAAGGCATAATTGAACCAAAGTAAGCAAAGTGGAATTGCTCGCATCTTTTTTTTCTTTTATTCAAGTAGAGTTGACACAGAATGTCACACTAGTTTCAGGTGTACAACATAGGTATTTGACAACTGTTATGCTATGCTCACCACAAATCAAGCAACCATCTGTCACCATACAATGCATACCATTGACTATATTCTCTATACTGTACCTCCCATCATTGTGACCTATTCATTTCCTCCATCACCCATTTTGCACATCTCCACACCCCCTTCCCCTCTGGTGGTCACTAGATTGTCCTCTGTATTTATGTTTCTGTTTCTGCTATGTTCATATGCTTTGTTTTCGATTCCACTTATAAATGAAATCATATGATATTTGTGTTTCTCTGTCTTATTTCACTTAGCATAACACCTTCTAGGTCCATCCATGCTGTTGCAAATGGCAAGATATCCTATTTTTATGGATGCATAATATTCCAGTGTTTATGTGTATCATATCATATCATTATTACTCATTCTTCTACCAATAAGCATTTAGTTTACTTCCATCTCTTGACTATGGTAATAATGCAATAAACATAAGAGTGCATATATCTTTTTAAATTAATCTTTTCACTTTCTTTGGATAAATAGTAGTGGAATTACTGGATTGTGTGATATCTGTATTTTTAAGTTTTGAGGAATTTCTGTATTGCTTCCACAGTGGCTGCCTGAGGAGACACACCTCGTATATGAAAATGTTTTTTTCTAGCTGCTATCAGAGAGATTAATGGCTAGTTTTGATCTAGAACTTTTAAGATTGCAAGCCTTACATTTAGGTCTTTAGTCCACTTTGAGTTTACTTTTGTGTGGAGTGTAAGAAAGTGGTCCAGTTTCATTGGTTTGCATGTTGCTACTTTTCCCAGTACCATTTATTAAAAAGACTGTCTTTCTCCCATTCTCTATTCTTATATTCTTTGTCATGTATTAGTTGACCATACAAGCATGGATTTATTTCTAGGCTCTCTATTCTGTTCCAATGATTTGTCTATTTTTGTGCCAGTAGCATACTGTTTTAATTACAAAGCTCTGTAGAATATCTCGAAATCTGGAATTGTGATGCCTCCAGCTTTAGGTCTTCTTTCCCAAGATTGCTTTGGCTCTTCAAAGTCTTTTATGGTTCCATACACATTTTAGGATTATTTGTTCTAGTTGTGTGAAAATGTTGTTGGTATTTTCATAGAAATTGCATTAAATCTCTAGATTGTTCTGGGTAGTATGAACATTTTAACAATATCCTTCCAATCCTTGAACATGAAATATCTTACCATTTGTGTCATTTTTGATTTCTTTCATCATTGTTTTGTAGTTTCAGAGTACAAGTCTTTCACCTCCTTGGTTAAGTCTATTCCTAGGTATTATTTTAGGTTTAAATGTAAATGAAGTTGTTTTCTTAATTTCTCTTTCTGCTACTTTGTTAATAGTGTATAGAAATATAACAGATATTATTAGCTTGTGTTCTGCAAATTTACTGAATTCATCCTAATATTTTGGTGGAGTCTCAAGGGTTTTCCATGTATAGTATGTCATCTGCAAATAATGACATTTTCACTTCTTACCATTTTGGATGCCTTTTATTTTTTTGTCTGCTTGTTATCACTAGGGCTTCCAGTGCTATGTTGAATAAAAGTGGTGAGAGTGGATATCCTTGTCTTGTTCCTGAACTTAAAAAAAAAACAAAAAAAAAACTTTTTTACTATTGAATATGATGTTTAGCTGTGGTTTATTATATACAACCTTTATTATGTTGAGGTATGTTTTCTCTAGACCCACTTTGCTGATAGTTTTTATCATGAATGTATATTGAATTTTATCAAATACTCTTTCTGAATCTATTGATATGATTTCTATGGCATATCACATTGATTGACTTGCAAATATTGAACCATCCTTGCATCCCTAAAATAAATCCCATTTGAGCATGATGAATGATCCTTTTAATGTATCGTTGAATGCAGTTTGCTAATACTTTGTTGAGGATTTTTATATTTATGTTTATCAGGGATATTGGTCTATAGTTTTCTTTTTTAAAGTGTCATTCTCTGGTTTTAGTATCAAAATAATGCTGGCCTCATAGAATGTATTTGGAAGCTTTCGTTTCTCTTTTTTTTTTTTTTTTTTTTTGGAATACTTGAGAAGGGGTATTAACTCTTCTTTAACTGTTTGATAGAATACACCTGTGAATCCATCTCATTTTAAGTTTTGTTGGAAGTCTTTAAACTAGTGATTCTATATCATTAGTAATAATTGGTCTATTTGAATTTCCTGGTTTTTTTTTTTTTTATTCAGTTTTGGAAGATTGTATTTCTAGGAATTCACCCATTTCTTATAGTTTGACCATGTTATTGGTACATAATATTTTATAATCTTTATAATCCTTTGTATTTCTGTGGTGTTGGTTGTTATTTCTTCTCTTTCATTTTTGATTTATTTATTTGGATTCTCTTTTCTTGATGAGTCTAGCTAACAGTTTACCAACTTTGCTAATCTTTTCAATGAACCACCTCTGGCTTTGATTTTTTTTTTTTTTCTATTGTTTCTTCAGTCTCCATTTCATTTATTTCCATTGAAATCTTTATTATTTTTTCTTCTATTACCTTTGGGCTTTATTTCTTTTTCCAATTCCTTTAGGTATAAGGTTAGATTTTTTGAGATTTTTCTTACTTCTTAAGGTAGGCATGTATGGACATAAATTTCTCTCTCAGAATTGCTTGTGCTATGTCACAAAACTTGTTAAACTGTTGTATTTTCATTTTTATTTGTCTTTATGGTTTTTTAAATTCCATCTTTGTTTTCTTTCTTGACCCATTGGTTATTTGGTAGCATGTTGTTTAGCCTCTATGTGTTTGTGTATTTTCCAGTTGTTTTGTTTGTTTGGGTTTTTGTTTTTGTTTTTTGTGGGTTTTTTTAATAAGTGACTTCTAGTTTCATACTGTCTTGGCTGGAAAAGATACTTGATAGAATTTCAATCTTAAATTTATTGAGACTTGTTTTGTGACTAACGTGATCTATCCTTAAGAATGTTCAATGTGTACTTGAAAAGAATGTGTATTATCTTGTTTTGGGATGGGTTGCTTTGTATGTATCTATTAAATCCATCTGGCCTAATGTGTCATTCAAAGACACTCTTTTCTTATTGATTTTCTGCCTGAATGATTTATCCATTGATGTTGGTAAGACATTAAAGTCCCCTACTATTACTGAATTACTGTCAATTTCTCCCTTTCTGTCTGTTAATCTTTGCTTTATGTATTTAGATAATCCAATGTTGAATGTGTAGATATTCATGATTGTATATCCTCCTGTTGGATTGATCCCTTTATATAATGCCCTTCTTTGTCTTGTTACATTCTTTGTTTTAAAGTCTATTTCGTCTGATTTAAGTATTGCTACCCCAGCTTTTTTTTTTCTTGCTTCCATTTGCATGGGATATCTTTCTATCCCTTCAGTTTCAGTCTATATGTGTCTTTAAGTTACAGTCTCTTATGGGCAGCATGTAGATGGGTCTTATCCAGCCTCTCATCCTATGGCTTTTGATCAGAGCATTTAGACAACTGACATTTAAAATAATTATTGAGGGGCAGCTGGGTAGCTTAGATGGTTAAACATCTGACTCTTGATTTTGGCTCAGGTTATAATCTTGGGGTCATGAAATTGAGCCCCATGTCAGATTCCATGCTGGGTGTGAAGCCTGCTAAAGATAGTCTCTCTCTCTCTCTTTCTATCTCTCTCCCTTTTTCCTGCTCACTCTCTCTGTCAAAATAAAAATAAAAATGAAATAATGATTGACAGGTACATATTATTCCATTTTGTTAATTGTTTCTTGGTTGTTTTGTAGTTCTTATCTGTTCCTTTCTTTTCTTGCTCTCAGGTATTGATGACATTTTTAGTGTTAAGCTTAGCTTTATTTTTTATGTATTACAGGCTTTGATTTGTAGTTACCATGAGGTTCACATATAGCATCCTAAGTAAATAGTAATATACATAAGTCAATGGTCACTTAAATTCAAACAGATTCTAAAAATCTTCATTTTTATTCCTCCTTCCATGTTATATATATATATATATATATATATATATATATATATAGTCATATATATATAGTCATATTTTATAACTTTTTTGAGTTTCATTTAGATATTTTTAGATTTTAGATAAAATTAAAATTATTACTTTTGCCTTTTAACCTTCATACCAGCTTTATAAGTGATTGCTTTACTACTGTTATTTTATGTGTGCTTTTACTCACAAAATACTTTCCATAATTTTCCTTCTAATTATGGCCTTTTCTTTTCTACTTAAAGAATTCCACTTAACTTTTTTTGTAAGGACAGCTTAGTAGTGATGAACTCCTTTAACTTTTGTTTCTCTGGAAAACTCTTTACTTCTCCTTCAATTTTGAATGATAATTTTTACTGGGTATTCTTGGCTGTAGGATTATTTATTTTCCTTCAGCACTTTGCATATATCATGCCACTTTCTTCTATCCTGAAAATTTGCTGCTGAAAAATCAGCTGATAGACTTAGTATGCTTCCCTTGCACATAACTAGTTGCTTCTTTTTTGTTGCTTTTAAAAATTCTCTATCTTTAATCCTCAGTATTTTGATTATGATGTGTTATGGCATATACCTCTTTGAGTTAATCTTGTATAGAACTCTCTGTGCTTTCTGGACCTGAATGTCTGTTTCCTTCCCTAGTTAGGGAAGTTTTCAGTTATTATTTCTTCATATAAGTTTTCATTCTCCCTTCTGGGACCCCTATAATGTGAATGTTTGCTTGCTTGATGTTGGGCAAAAGATCCTTTAACCTAAACCTATTCTCACTTTTTGAATTCTTTTTTTTTTTTGCTGTTCTATTTGGGTGCTTTCCAATACTCTGTCCTCCAGATCATGGATTTCTTTTTCTGCATCCTCTAATCTACTGTTGATTCCATCTAGCATATTTTGTCATTTTGTGTTATTAAACCCTTTTAAATATCTTCTGTCTCTTTGTTGAAGTTCTGAGTTTATCCACTCTAATTTCGAGTCCATTGAGAATCTTTATGATCTTTACTTTGAACCCTTTATCAGGTAGACTGCTTACCTCCATTTTATTTGGTTCTTTTTCTAAGGTATTGTTTTATTCTTTCATTTGAAGCATATGTCTCTCTCCTTATTTTGCTTGACTTTTTTTTTTTTTTCTGAAAATTATGTGGGACAGGTCTTTTTCCTAAACTTGAGGAAATGATCTTGTATATGGTTATCCCTGGGTAGCCTATGTGTGCCTGATAACTTTGGCTAGCTGGCATGGCGGGGGGTGGTCCCTGGGCACTTTGTATAGGGGCTGCTTTGGCAGGATGGCTGAAGCTGAAGTGGGGATGGGCCAGGGTATTCCCAGGCCTCTCTCTACAGAGGGCATCTTGGCAAGTCATCCAAAGCCAAGGTGAACATGGGTGATCCCTGGGCACTCTGTATCAGAAATGCCCTGACAAGTCATCTAGAACCAAAATGGTGCAGGCCTGGAATGTTCCAGGATGCTTTTCACCTATACCATTTTGGCAAGATGGCAGGAGCTCTAGTGAGTACTGCCAGAAATGTTCAACATCCTGGGGCTGCCTTGGTGGGTCTGCTGGTTTGGGCTAGAGATCTAAGTCACACTGAGGCAGGAGGACAGCTATGTTATCTCGATTCTGCTCTTTTCTAGATTATCATGGTGGAAGGGGAATATAATCCATAGCATTTGGCAGCCCTTCTGACCTAGAGAGAGTTCCAGCTGTTTGGGACATTTGGCAGGGTTCTAGAGCTAGTTTGTTTATACTTTAGTTGCTCTTTTAAACCATGGTGCTGCTGCTTCTTCTTCTTCTTCTTCTTCTTCTTCTTCTTCTTCTAATGTCTTGGGGCA
This sequence comes from Canis aureus, assembly GCF_053574225.1. NCBI lineage: Eukaryota > Metazoa > Chordata > Mammalia > Carnivora > Canidae > Canis > Canis aureus. Next base: position 8,385,159 of record NC_135642.1, on the reverse strand, counting down.
GAAGGATTTATTCACCATATCCATACTGTCCCTCCCCACTGCAATTAGTAGCATTGGTGTGGGGGGTCCCTTAGTTACCATGTCTCAATCTCTCTTATTCTCTAAGTGGTCTCTCAGTCTTTTGTTGCACAGAAGCTCTTCAGTTCTCAATTCTTCAGGAGGAATCACTCCATAAATAGGTATAGATTTCGTTTGTGGAAGAAGTGAGTTCAGGGTCTTCACCATTGTAATTTTGTGCCCTCCCTGATCATAATTTTTAACTTCATTTTGTTAATGTGACATATCAGCTTGATTGATTTGTGGATGTTGAACCATCCTTGCATCCCAGGAATAAATTTACCTGATCATGGAGTATTTTTGAATTTGATTTGCTAATATTTTGTTCAGGATTTTTGCATCTATTTTTATCAGGAATATTGGCCTCTTTTTTGAGGGGGGTATTTTTATCTGGTTTTGGTATCAGGGTAATGCTGGCCTCTTAAAATAAGTTTGAAAAGGTTTCTTCATCCTCTGTTTTTTGGAAGAGTTTGAAAAGAGTTAGTATTAATTATTATTTAAGTGTTTGGTATAATTAACAGTGAAGCCATTTGGTCCTAGACTGTATTTTAGGAGGTTTCTGGTAACCAATTTAGTCTCCACACAGTTCCGCCTGTTCAGATTTTATCTTTCTTCATTATTTAGTCTTGGTAGGTTGTGTATGCTTCTAGGAAATATCCATTTCTAGGTTGTCCATTTTGTTGATGTATAAGTGTTTACAGTAGCCAGTTATAATCCTTTTGTATTTTTGTGGTATCAGGTGTAACATTACCTTTTATTTCTAGTTCGTCTCCTTTTCTTTTTTTTATTTTAATGACTTTAAGTAATTGTCAACTTTGTCTTTTTAGTCTTTAGTTCATTTAAAATTTTTTTACCTTAATTTCATTTCTTCTATTAAGCTTGGCTTTGATCTTTTTCTAGTGACTTGAAACATAAAGTTAGGTTGAGATTTTTCTTGTTTTTTTCATGTAGGCATTTATCACTATGAACTTTCCTCTTAGAACTGCTTTTGCTGCATCTTATACAAGTATTGGTATGTTGTATTTCCATTTTTATTTGTCTCAAAGTACTTTTTGCTTTCATTTCTTCTTTGACCCATTCATTGGTTATTCAGTAGCTGTTTAATTTCTCTACATATTTGTAAATTTTATAGTTTTCTTCTTGTAATTGATTTCTAGTTCTATACCACTATGGTTGAAAAGATGCTTGATAGGATTTCAATCTTCTTAGACTTGTTTTGTGACCTAACATATCATTTATCCTGGAGCATGTTTCATGTGCACTTAAGAAGAATTTGTATTCCATTGCTTTTGGATGAGATTTTCTGTATACATCTGTTAAGCTAAAAACTTATAGATTAATATTCAACTGTTCATTTCTTACCATCTGGCCAGCAAATATAATGACCTTTTCCCAATCGCTGATTTTTTTTTTTAGAACATTCGACACTACTCATCTATTTCATCTTGAATATTCCTCTTACATAAACTACTGTGAAACTGAACTAACATGTTTTCTCCTCAGATTTCTCTTCTTTTCATACAATGTACATAATGGATCTTTCCGTTCTCTATTTTCTTTCTATACTGTCTTATAATTGCTGCTATAAGGTAAATGAAAATATTCTTTCAAACTGCAATTTCAAATTTGCCACTGCCTGCTGGACACACTATTGGCAAATTAGCATTCTAAAAATAAGTTTTTACCATCTTTTCACTACCAAATTCTAAAGCATAAGCTCCTATAGATTTTCACATATTATCGATGATATTGTCATTCCCCTAGTTATCCAAGGTTAAAATCTTAGTTATCCTTCAATTATACAAACCTTTCACTATAGAAGTGTTCTAACTCAATTGCTAAATTAGTATTCCAACTCTAAAATATCATGAATTCATTTTTTAAAAAGATTTTAATTATTTATTCATGAGAGACACACAGAGAGAGAGGTAGAGACACAGGCAGAGGGAGAAGCAGGCTCCATGCAGGCACCCCGATGCGGGACTTGATCCCAGGACTCCAGGATCAGGCCCCGGGCTGAAGAAGGCAGGTGCCAAACCGCTGAGCCACCCAGGGATCCCCATTAATTCATTTTTTTTAACCTTAACTAGGACTGTTGACTAGGCTTCTAAATGATCTCTCAAATTATGGTGTTTCTCTCTCTCTCTCTCTCTCTCTTTTTTTTTTTTTTTTTTTTTGATTTTATTTAATTATTCAGAGAGGCGGAGACACAGGCAGAGAGAGATGCAGGCTCCATGCAGGGAGTCCGACTTGGAACTCGATCCCGACTCTCCAGGATCACGCCCTGGGCCAAAGGCAGGCGCTAAACCACTGAGCCACCCCGGCTGCCCCTAGTTTTTCTCTTTACCAGTCTATCCAAACTATCTGATCATTCCTTCCTATTGCTTGGGTGGGGGTGGGGGAATTAGAAGAAAAATAAATGTTCTATACTGTCTCAAGAACAAAGATTAAAAATCCTAACCTGGTTTTATTTTTTATTTAAGATTGTTATTTATTTGACAGAGAGTGTGTGTGTGTGCCTGCATGAGCTAGGGGAAGAAGTGAAGGGAGAGGGAGAAGCAGACTCCCTGCTAAGCAAGGAGCCCCATGGCTAGATCCTAGGACCCTGAGATCATGACCTGAGCCAAAGGTAGACACTTAACCCACTAAACCACCCAAGTGCTTCTAACCTGGGTTTATTGACCCACCTTTTCTCTTATCTTCACCTACACTTTTTTCTCTAATCTATATATTCTACTATTATTATGCATATACTCCAATTTCTTACCAGGATAAATTAATCCCTATTTTCTGAATGTAACCTGTCATCCCCTACCTTACACCCTTGTGAGCTTCTTTGTGTAGGGATAGCACAGAGTAGGGTGAGATTTAACCATTTCTTGGTCTATGTCAAATATCTCAAATATATAAAACTCAAGTGAAAATGGAGGGGCAGATATTGAAACTATAGCTTCTGGACAAGAAGTCCATCTTTAATGCTCCTGATAACCAATTATTGCTCCTTAGTTAGTCCCACATGAAAATAATGGAAGCAACTACTCTTTTTTAAACCTTCCCATTCTATTAGGTCTGAGCTCAAATTCTAACTCATCCATTCCATTTCCTTTCATTTTTTTAAAATGGAAGAATTCCTCCTGATACTCCTTTAGTTTTTTCTTTGTCTAATAAGCAGTTTTCTGTATGGTATTATTATATGACTTTATGCATCTACTCTACCACCACTTACTATAAACCATCTCTTCATCATATTTATAAATATTCATTTCTAACTCCATATCACCCAGCACAGGCATTCCAATATTTGAACTATTAGTGTCTGCTAAATTAACTGCTTAAATACAGCCAGATTCTTTTCCTTTAGCTGGGTCTATTTTATGTGGATTTTGCTCTGACATCATAAGTCACTATATATTTGTGACAACAGATATTGTACCTTTTATTTGGCCTGTTCTCTACTAACTTTTATTTTGTTTTAAAATTATCCTCTACTTCCTTCAGCATATACTGTCTTTGTGGATAAACATATGTACATATATACATATTCATCTGCACACACTTGAATAAACATGTATCTCCATATACACCTAAGTTATGACTACTGGGACTTCAGATGATAAACTTCTTTAGACCTAAGACAATGACTTACATGTTTAACATTTTATGTCATGTCAGTGCTTACTAAAATTTCAGGCAATGAACATTTATTATTTTTTAGCTCAAAATATGGAACACTGATTATAGTCTCGTATATTTGCATACAAAATCAACAATTTTTAATATCTTCATGTGGGAACTAAAATTGGGTCTGCTTTTCATGTCTCAAACGTGATCTCCAAGTCATGTATAAAAAATGAAAGAAAATACTTAACACATTTTTTGGGAGGGGAGGGTTTTTTTTCCCCTAAAAAATCAAACTGAGAGATCTGTAGAATGCTGTGTGCAGTTACGAATTTGGAGTTATCCGGAAGCTGGCAAACATCTGCATTTTCCACATCTGGGGCAGCATCTGTTCTGTTGTTAGAAGAAGAAAATGAGAAAATTGGGGTAAACATCACAGCATAATATTAAATTCTACAAATCTAGCAAATTATTTATTGTTGATCCAGTGGCCAAGAAGTGGTGTGATGCCCATACTAAGATGCTTGATAATTACATTTCTTAACTCCCTTCAGAAAATGCCATACTCCAAGCCTGGGAATAACAAGCTTTTGCATAACAGCACAGGGCCTATAAATAAGAAACTCATTAAGCTACCTGTAGCAGGCCTCTACTCCAGCCCTGCACTGGCTAGGCTGCTTAATGAGGTGATAATGAGGAGAAAATGGTTTAGCTCCTTTTTTGGCCTGGTTTGCGATGGGTAGGGAAATATCAGTCTTCAGTGAAACAGTCACCATAGAGTGCAATTCATCATTCAGGGTGGGTCTATACCAGAGAAATAATTTGCTTCTAGGCCCTGTAGTTATTTGGCTCCCCTGTCTGTGGAAACAAAGCAAGCTATTCATTCACATTTGAAGGGACTGTCCGAATAACACCAATAAAGGGTGTTAAACTAGCTGGTCATTAGCATTTGAAGGGAATGGCCAAATAACACCAACAAAGGGTGTTAAACCAATCCACATTGTAGGTGGGGGGGTGGGAGCACTGTGCAATTCTAAGTGGATTAATGCCAGCATTATTTTCTCACTATGAGCCCAGCCTTCTCTCTAAGATTTCATATTCATTCATGGCTGGACCAAACCTTCTTGGCTATGCTCTCCCCTTTTTTTCCCTATAAAGAAACTAAAGCAGTGAGCTGGGATTAAGAATATAACATTTAGCATGTTAAAGACAAGACTGAGATCAGATCACCAAACTGTTGGGCATCCAGGCCACAATGCCAAATTCAGTACGATATTCTATGGCAATCCCTAAGTGGGGTCCATGAAGAATAGACCCGTGATCAGTTTCATTTGATTTAAGCTTTTCTCAGGCTAAAGGCTGCGGCTGCTAACCCTCAAACTAACAGAAAAACCAAGAGACTTGCCAAGATTCTTGGTTAGAATCTTGAGAGGAAAATATCTGTCCAAATTCCAAACCAAAATGGAAATCCTCTATAATATTCCTTTGGCAAGTACATTGTGATCAAAGATCAATACTGTGGGTGTTACAACTATTCATCAAGGTGGAAGGGCCATAATGACACACATTTGCTACATAATCCTGGAATTTTATTTTATTCTTAAAATATTTTGTGCTGTGCACAATCAATAGCTGATCCAGCCTAACATAGTAGTAAGTACTGGAGCCAAATTCATACCCAAAGAATATAGTTTTCTATAACGAAACACAATTGGGACCCAGAGAATCTACAGACCTCAGCTGATTGTGGAGAGTGATAATTTAGCAATAATTTTCAAGTAGAGAATTTTAAGTAAATCATGGTCTATTGGACACATGAATGTATCTTTAATTCTTCATCATACCAACAACAGAGGATATAAAAAGTATTGTAAGCTCACAAGGACAAAGATAACGGAGGAGATAAAGAAAGTCATTGAGATGTCTCTTAGAATATAAAGCCAAAACAAAACAAAACAAAACACATTGAACCCTTAATATTCACTAGAGATGAGGAATGACGACACCAATAAGAAGCAAGTCAAGTCATGTTAATGTTGCAGAAAGGGCTTGGCAGGGACAACAGTGAGTTCTGAGCAGGAATACAGGATGAGGCTGAAACAAGTAGACTTGGTCAAACATCTGTTCAGCTCCTTAACACTCCATCCCACCTGCCCCAATCACCAGGCTAAGCAACTCATCCCTCTCATATCATTTTTATCACTCTACCAATTTGTAGGTTATTGGTTAGATTGATTCACAACTTCTGCCATCATGTAAAAAAATTCAGAAGACCCCAAAATTTCATCTCCCCCTTTTTCTTTCTTTTTTTCTTTCTTTCTTTCTTTTTCTTTTCTTTTTTTTTTTTTTTTTTTTTGCCATTTCCCTCTTAAATTTCTCTTTTAAGCCCCCTTATTGTATTGGTAGTGGTTGTTTTCATATTCTGGTATTCCTGTTGATTACATATTCTTACAGTTTATGATTTATCTTTCATCTGCATAGATTTTAACAAATATAAAATTGTATTTAAGATTTATTCTTCTTTAGCATGAATTTATGCATGTGAGTGTGTGTTTATGTCTTGCAGAAGAAAACTTTTTCAATTTTGTGTTTCTAAAGATAGTCTCCAAAAAGGTGGTATAAAAGTTTAAAGTTTTTACTGTAACATTTAATTAGATATGTTTGGATTTTATTTTCATGTATTTTATGGTGTAAAGCTCTACATTGGTACTTGTACCTGAATTCCCCATTGTCACAGCACGATTTAATACACAGTTCCTCATTTTCCCATGAGCTAAAACACCACCTTTGTCTATATAGTTTTCATAGATGCATGTATCTGCTTAGTTATTCCTTTATGTTTATCTGTTTGTCTATGACTGAGCTAATACCATACTGCCCTAATTACCACAGTTTTATGATGAATTTTGATATCTAGTAGAGTAAGTTTCCATCTTCTTTAGGAGAGTAATTTCCTTAGCCTTAGTTTTTTTTTTTTCTTTACATTTTATAAATAGTTTTTCGGTTTCCATTAAAAAATTTGTGTTTTGATTCAGATTTCATTGAAATTTTTTTATCCATAAATATGGTATTGAGATTTCCTTTGTGTTTCTCTATATATTTTTCATAGAAGTCTTATCCATTTTTATTAATTTTTAGGTACCATCTATTTTTGTTATATATTATAACTTTAATTTTTTGTTCTTTGCTGTTGCATATAAATGTAATGGATTTTTACATTTGGATATTTAGCAAACTTACTAATACATCTAATCTTCCAGGAATTGTTCTGTATATTCTTTGTAGTGATCTAAATTGAGAAACTTTATCAGTTGTTTGTCAACAGTTTAGTTTTTTCCTTTCCAAACGTTATAATTTATTTTCTGCCCTGTTATTAACAGTTATGATTCTAATATTTTTCCATTAAGTATGTTCTTTGCCTACTTTGCCAAAAAAAATGATTTTATAGGGGTCTCTAGGTGGTTCAATCAGTTAAGCCTCAGACTCTTGATTTTGGCTCAGAGCATGATCTCAGGGTCATGGGATCAAGCCCCACGTTGGGCTATGTGCTCAGCCTGGAGTCTGCTTGTCCCTCTTCCCTGTTCTCTCTCTCTCAAATCTTTAAAAAATTATTTTATGAAAAATAAATTGATATTTAATTTTTTCAAATGCTTTTTCTTTACCCATTGAGGAAATAATTTTTTCCTTTAATCCATCTATATATTAAATTATAGTTGTATTTACTAGCGTTAAGTCACCCTTGAATTTCTATTATGATTGTGGTTAGGCTTTTTTTTCAGGTATTGTTACATTTTAAGAGTTTTTTCATGTAAATTCATGAATTAAATAGGTTGTGATTTTCCTACATTGGATACTCCTTCTCTGATTTTTATTTCATAGTTTTACTAGTACTGTACTATGACCTGTAGTGCCCCTATTTATAAGTGTTCTCTAGGAAGAGTTTATATAAGATTAAAAAGGTGTTTCTTGAATAGCTGGTAGAATTTTCTGGTAAAAACATCTGGCCCTGGTTTTCAAACACTTGATACAGAATATACAGTTTTTCAGTCTTTACATTTTTCAAATTTATATGGTCATTAAGATATTCACAACTCTTAGTGGCATTTAAATTTAGCCTGTTACACAAATATTTCCCCTAATATTGTTTATGTGTAATCTCCATTTTTAAAATTAATTTTACTTGGGGTTCTCTTTAAAGAATCACTTCTTTGTAGATACTCTCTTTTGCATTCTTGTTTTCTTTGACATTAATAAGTTTTATTTCTAGACTTCTATTGCTTTAGGTCTATATTATATTTAAGTTTATTGTTCTTTTCTTGATATATTAGATGTTTAGATTATTATTCATCAGCAATTCTTTTTAATAGTTTAGGATTGTAAATATCCTTCAGGTAATCATTTTTGTTGCATTTTATAAATTTTGCAGAGCATGTAAATTACATTCATTTTTAAGTGTTTTGTCTCCAAATTCTATTATGTTCTTAAGTTATTTTGAAGCATATATTTTTCTAGTTTTTAAAGTATGTTTTTAAAATGTGTATTTAGGGGGACCCCTGGGTGGTTCAGCAGTTTTGTGCCTGCCTTTGGCCCTGGGCACGATCCTGGAGTCCCGGGATCGAGTCCCGCGTCTGGCTCCCGGCATGGAGCCTGCTTCACCCTCTGCCTGTGTCTCTGCCTTTCTCTCTCTCTCTCTCTCTCTTTCTCTCTCTCTCTCTATGCCTATCATAAATAAATAAAAATAAATCTTTAAAATGTGTATTTGTTATGAAATTAGATTGCCATAAAAAAGCACAGGCCTAGAGCATAGTGTCCTCAACCCAGAATAGTGTTAGCATTTATTCCAGCATAGCATTTACTCTCTTATTTGCTGATATCTTGCACTTAGACTCTTTCAGCTCTCTGTTCCTTTGTATTTATTGGTTCTAAGAAATTTTTACTTTCTCTCTTATGATTTCACCAATGCATTAAAGCATAATTGTCCTAGCATATCCAGGACCTAGTTGGTTTCTAGTAGGTAGGCTTTTCATAATATCTGTTTAATATCTACTAAACTCTAAGAATTGTCTCCAACTACATATTGGAAATTTCTATTCACAAAGTCAAATGAAAATACAGAGCACACAGTTTGAGATGCTGTCCAATATTTTTACCTGTTCACACTCTTCAACTCTTTCTGTTCTCCAACTGCAAGCTATGGAAAAACAGAATGATGCCCAGCACTAGTCTAAAAAGATTTGCTTTAGCTAAATCTGCTTAATTTCAGCCTCACAACATCTCTGGTGTAGGTAATTATGTGTATTGATTGAAAAGATCTTCTTTTCTAGCTCTTAGTAAAAGATAAATAAGCAGAATAGATGGGGTTGTCAAATTTTCCTGGCTATATGAAGAGGTGATTGGAATAGATGAGCTCTAAGATGCCTTTCAGCTCTAAGAAAATATGCCTGTGTCTAAAAACAATAAAATAGTATTTCCCATTAATTACCTGCCAGTGAATAATTGAATGTTAAGTAAGCATTGCATTTTTCCTCTATTAATGGAGTAGCAACTTCTTAAGTATCTTTTTTCACCCTTTATTCCTTATAACAAGCTAATGCCCTCAAGTCACTAATAATTGTTGCTGTATTTACCTGTCATTTATGGGTTGAGATTTAATGTAGTCTTTGTTAGTAAATGCAGGGGAATAATCCATCCCTAAAATCAAAGTTCAAGAATGTACCCTTGGAATAGGACTCCAGGGACGGAGCAAACAACTTGTCTTGCAGCCCATAACCAGACAGTTCAGAAAGAACAGGTTTATTGAATTGAAGCAAATTTGACCCAGTGATATTTATGAAGTCAGAAACCAGGAAGAGGAAACTGAGTTTGTAAGGTTAAGAAAATATACGGAGTGGCCTTGAGAATAATGGTCATGGTCTGTGGAAGCATGTATTGAAGGAGTACTTTTGAAAAATTCAAGTGGCATGTATATACAAACACTCGCACAAACATGAACTCACATGTATATTCACATATACACACACAAATATACAATTTTAAGAATATAGAATTTTTTTGGTAAAAGTCCTAAAAATGACTTTCTTTTTGCTCAGAATAATTTAAATTTAACTGAATTAATGAAATACAAGAGTCCTTAATGGCCTTTGCAGAGTTTTAAATATATTCAAACACCTACAGATAAGATTTTTAGAAATTAAAACTTTAAAATGTTCATTTCTGAGATCAGATTCATAGGAAATCTGTACATGTAACCACTATTGGCTTTAATTGTTATATAATAATGTAATATAAAAATAATTATTATTACTGCATATAATTGGGATAATTATATAGGCAATAATTTCACTTCATAAAAGTTAGTAAAATGATTCCAGATTAATTGCACTACTGTACGGTACAACATTTAATATATATTTTTCAACTTGAAAGGTTGACAGTTAAAATATATGTGGGGAAATGAATAAGTAGCATACAGATATTCTTATTAACTTAGATAATTCAATAAATCAAAATCAAGCTCTGTCATTAACGTTCTGGGAGTAAATGAAATTTAGGGTCTTTATTTTTTCAGACTTGAAATTCCTGCTCATATTCTAGTTTTTAATTATTATTGAGAAATATCTAAAAGAGAAAGGAAAAAAATGGGTAATTTATCTTATAGTATTAATGAGTAAAACAGAGGCCTCTGTATAGTCTCTTAAGAAGCAGTTCATTCAAAAACGGACTATAATGTTCACCTATCACTCTTGAGAACTTTCTTCTTGCGTATCAATTTTCTTCTGGGAAGTGAGTATAGAGTAACAGCAGCATTGTTTGTCAATGTCCTCCTGTGATTGTTAGCAATGCATCCTTGCACATATTGTTTCAGACAAAAAATTAGTATTTTGCATTAGAAGAGGATAATTAGGCAATAAGATACAAAAGCGAGTGTGGTTATCATGAGATAAACACACACATGGGGTGTTATGAGCCACAGCCAAGTGTCTGTAATCCCTCTAGGGTATGATTATCTCGTGATAACCACACACCCTGGAGTTGCCTTATTGCTATTATAAAATATCTTTATTATAGGAAGAAATGTGCATTTTTGTGCAGAAAGGAGACCGAACTGACAATTTAGAATGCCGAACAGCAGTTTCAGCTGAGCTATGTGGTTTACATAGATTAATCTATCCCATTGGAATGTTTCCCCAGCCAAAAAATGTTCCCTAAATCCAAGCAGTCATAATCTGTAGTGATGTGCAGCTATTTGGAGCATTTGAGAAATTCCCTGCCTGGTTCTTAGGCTGTTGGTTTGATGGTTGCATGGGGTGAATTCTGAGATGCACAATGATGAAAGGCTACAGTAGTCTAGAAACTTGGTGTTCTGGGGACCCAAACTGTGATTCACGCAAATGCCAAAGTTCTGTATCATAATTTTATATTCTCTTGATCAGGGTAAATGTTTTAAAATCCTTATGAACATAGCATCTAACAACAGTAATGCTCATAAGAAAGAGAAATTATTAAGGTGAAAACAAGAACATTGAGATAAAGCTCCAAATGGGGAGGGAAGAGTTGATTAATGTCCCAGATAAGGGATAAGAAACTGAGGGCTTTAAACTGAATGAAGATCAAGGAAAAGTTTGACGTACATCCATAAATATCTGAATTATAATCATAAGAGATGAATGTATTCTCAGTGGCTCCGGAGACAGAATTAGTTTAAATGAAAATCATAGGGAAAGAAATTCATTACCATAAGAATCCAAATCTGAGCATTTATAAAATATTATTGTCCTTATTGGGGGAAAATATCAAGCAAAGACTGAGTGATATATTGAGGGATTCTCCCCCCTAGAAAAGTTAGATTTAGAATGAAAAGTTATGGGTATATATGAAATCTCAAAAGATGATTCAACATCACCTAATAGGCAAGAACTGAAATAAGATTGCTCGGATACCTTCTAATAGAAACAAGTAGCTCTTGTGTGCATCATGAGTATTTAAATATGCTAAAGGCACTGAAATAGCATTCAATTGTATCGAGACGTCCTTGATGTCTAAGTGTAAAGGATTGGCTATATGAATCCCATTTGATTTAAAACTTATAATTTTCTGTGGGTCTGATCAGTTATCAACCTGAGATTTTAAAACTGTGATGGGAAGTACCTGGGTGGTTCAGTTGGTTAAGCAACCAACTCTTGATTTTGGCTCTGGTCATGATCTCAGGGTTGTGACTGATCATGGAGTCTGCTTAAGATTCTTTCTCCCTCACTCTCTCTGCTCCCACACCCCCCAAAATGTGATGGAATCAGGGGATGGTCAATCAAGACTTTATTTTGATAAATTTCCATTGTAATTGAACTTAATTGTGAGGTAAAATCAGCAATGGATCAGGCTATAAATAGTGTTAAAATGAACATCAATATTTCGATTCATGTTTGAGCCACCAGTCTTTGAGAAAAAAATCCAGGGTATTTAGTCCAGCTTTGGTACTTTTATGGTAGTGATCAAAATGTGTCAACTCTAATGTAAGACTATTTAATATGGAATATGAAATCAATGTAATTTATTTGATTGAATTTTTAAAAAACCTTCAAAGAATATATACCATACCATTCTAAATGCAGCAAAGTCAGTAATTGGTTTAAATTAAAAATAAATTGTGTCTGGAGATCTCCTACCCAGCCATGGTGATGCTTTATTGGTTTGTGCATCTTTCTAACTGATAGGCTTTCATGTAAAATCAATACCTTGCTAATATATTTTGCATTGTTTATGGCATGGGTTCTATGAGCTAAAATACATTGTTTGATGCATAACTCCAAATCTTTATTTTACAATAAAACTTGCCATGGGGAAAATTTAAAGGGGCACTATTTGTTGTCTAAATATGCAACAGCATCTTTCACATAGTTGACAATTGTTTCAACGGAATGCTATCATTTCTAGTCTAAATCCCCATCTTTTAATTTAGCCCTAGGCCATACCTTTTAAAGAAATTGCCATCCATGAAATATCAGATGCTCCAACAGGGCCAGACTTGTGTACCTCCCTTGTAGAGCTGTGTGAAAAATTTCACACCTACACTGAAACTGCCAAAATATGCTTCTTCACTCTTTTCAGTACCAAGGGGAAAACATATACTTTTTCCCTTTGGGCAGTTTTGACAGTTTTAATACAAGTGAAAAGCAGGTTTTGCCAGCAAAAAAAAAGGGAAAAGGGAAAAAATCTTGAAATTAAAATGTGAGAACCTCATAGTCTCAGGAGGAGGTAAAAGGGAGAGAAAACTGAAAATCTACACTAATACTTAGTCTTCTCCAAAGCTGACCACATGATTGGTAGTGTTCAGTTGCTTGCTGGGGAAGATCATAAGTGAAACAGGCTAAACATTTTAAAGGTAAAGTCAATACTAAATAAAAATAATAATAAATGGCAGTAAAACTTAAGCCTCCTGCAGCATTTCTCCTCGGAGTTAGGTCATAAGTAAAGCCAATTATTTCTAAGACTCCGTCCCATTGCCAAGCTTACTTTCCTCTCCCTATTAACAGCCCCACTCTGCCCACTGTCAAGATTTAGAAATCTTCCTTATCTTTAAGGGAGAGAGATAAAAATATAAAAGTCAACTAATACATCCCTGAGACATCTCATTGCTCAAGGAAAATCATTCTTTCTTCTTCAACTTCTTTCTCTGGGAATTTTTGGAAAATCTTACATTTCTATGGGGAGAAAGAAGCTGCTTTGCTAAAAGGTTTTTAAATAGAAAATTGTCATCATGGCCACTTTCCTTAATCACTGTAATCCCAAAACACTCAAAAGGTTTGGAAAAGAATAGGTCTAGAAAATACCGATAGATGTAGTTTAGTGGATTCAGCCGAGCAGAGATTTCTTCTGGACCCATGAATTCCTGTAGCATTTTTTCACTCTTTAGTCATGCTTTAAAACAATTAAACACCCAATATAAACATCAGGTCAATGAAAAATCAAATGTGCTGAACTGTTCTGCATCCACCCAAACTCATCTGGTAGACTACGATACTTTCAGAACACGTGGGATGAATTTTAACTTGACTATTATGTGGAAGTACAGGCAGTTCAAAGTATTTACATAAAGATCCATGTTTTGTCACTTTGAAGATAGGGTTACTATGTATTGAGACAAAAATTGATGGACCTTTTATATAAAGAGGGAAAGTGGCTTTCATTTTGTTTAGTTTTTATAAAATCTTTAGAGGGATAATTCTGAGTTCTATATTAGTAATTTAGAGGAACACTGCTAGTGAATGTATTTGAGGATTTGCCCCCTTGGATTATTTTCTACTCTGTCCATTAAATAATAAAAATGGTCATTTGAGCAAATGCTAATGTAACTCTTCTGTACCTAATGACTGTAGGCTATTAAATTTGTGAAATTAACCCCTAGGCATAGGATAAGCAGAAGTTATACCACATGTCAACATTTTGGGGGGCAGGGAGGCAGAGAGGAAAATATATTTTACTGCTTTTATAGTAAGAAATAAATAGATGGACTTTTCCAATGACAATAAATAGATGGACTCTTCCAATGACACCAGACTAACTCTGTACTCTGAGTTGTGTCAGCTTTTCTCTCCTGAGAACTCCCTTCCAAGTAACCATCTTCCAAAGTGACTTTTCTGGGAATTAGGGCTGAGCTTCCAGGGCCTTGTTCCTACCAATAGTGACTTTGATTAAGTTATTTCCTGCTACTATCCACCTGTGTCCTCCTTGTGTCTCCATGCCTGCTAATGCTGGCTCCAATTCCACCTCACTTGTCCTGAAGCCACCTACATTGCCCCAGCACCCCTCAGGTGAGCATTACCATTGAAACCACCTCCCAGTACGGGAGATACTTGTCTATAGACCTGGAAGATTGGACCAAGCTAACTCTGTACTGTTCTTTCATCACCAAGTCTTATAGACTTTGGGTGAAAAAAAGTGTCTCTTGGTGAAAATGTTTAGCTTTCTCTTTCCTGAAAATTCAGATACATGTGCCTACATCTGAGAGAAGATGTGACAGTGGCTGACCCCATGTTATCCTCAGAACTGTTCCTTTCTTTCAGTGGTGGAAGAAATACTATAGGATTATATTTTTACCCTTGGCTTTCTCTTACAATGGTTTCTTTTCCAGAAGCATCCTCTGCTCATCCCAACTTTCAGACAAGGAAACATACATCAAGTATACAGATATAGTTTGATCAAATTGTGACAGATGCTGCCAATTTTCTCTGTGTCCATTTACTCCTTCTTCACTTTAGTTATAGAACCTCCCCACCAATCCACCTCCAGGTCTCAGCAGGGCATGTGGCAAGTTAGCTAGATACCATATTTCCCAGCCTCCCTTAGGATATGACTCAGTGGCTAAGCTCTTTCAATAGATTTGATAAGAAGTGACATTTTAAGGTTTGACCTTAAAGAATATGATTTCCTTCTTTCTTCCTCTTTTCTTCTCTGGGCTAGAAAATGGTAATAGTTGGAGCAAGTACCATGTGCCCAGAGGTAGAAGACACATAATGAAGATAGCAGAGTGAAGCTAGCAGCCTGGGTGCTATACATATCCTGTGGAGGAAAAAAAGTAAAGCCTCTAGCCCCGCACTGCTAATCTCTGAACTGTTAGAGGACAGGGAAATGGGCTTCTAATTTGTTTGTTCTGCTCCATTATTTGACTATCTTTATTATAGCATTTTGATCTGTATTCTAACCAATATACTAGGGTTGAGAAGAGAGGAGACATCTGATATATATTTTATCATATGCCCAAAAGCATAGTAAATTGATAAACAATGTTGGCTTTCTTTTTTAATATTTTAAGTTTTCCTTTAAGTTCTAGTTAGTTAACATACAGTGCGTAACTTTAATTTCAGGAGTGGTATTTAGTGATTCATCACATATAACACCTAGTGCTCATCACAGCTAGTTCCCTCCTTAATACCCATCACCCATTTAACCCCACTCCCCTATCTATTCTCCAGCAACCTTCCATTCGTTCTCTACAGTTAAGAGTCTATTTCATGGTCTGCCTTTCTCTTTCTTTCTGCTCTGTGTTCAGCTGTTTTGTTTAAGTTCCAGATATGAGTGAAATCAAATGGTATTTTTCTTTCTCTGACTTATTTTGCTTAGCATAATACTCTCTAGTCCCATCCACATCAGTGCAAGTGGCAAGATTTTATTCTTTTTTATGGCTGACTAATATATGAATATTTTATATTTTTATATTCATTTATACACACACATATTCTTTATCCATTCATCCGTCAATGGATATTTGGGCTGAATCAGCTTTCTCATATAATTTCACATTCCTACCATAGAAATTGTAACAATTGTAACAAATTGTAATAAATCCAAATGATAACTGGATACTTTTAACATTGGGACTAATCTAGCTTGCAAATAAATTCAATCAGTATCTCAAGATGAAAAATGAGATTATATGTGAAAATAGATAATATATGTAATAACTGTGGACAAGAAATTGTTATATAATAATATAATTGTTATTACTAACTTACTGACATAATGATTATTGTGTTACCCAGTTTAGAGATCTAGACCAAACATACTTCTGCTAGTATTTAAAATATACCTCAGCTCACACATATATGGTCAATGAATCTATGACAAAGGAGGCAAGAATATATGATGGGGTAAAAGAGGCTCTTCAATAAATGGTGCTAGGAAACCTAGATAGCTATGTGCAAAAAATAAAATTGGACCATTATCTTAAACTATATACAAAAAAATTTCAAAATGGATTAAAGACTTTAATATAAGACTTGAAACCATAAAACTTTTAGAAGAAACTATAGGCAGTAAGTTCTTTGACATTAGTCTTATTAATATTTTTTTGGACCAGTTTCTTCAGGCAAGGGCAACAAAAGTTGGGATTACATCAAACTAAAAAGCTTCTGCACAGCAAAGGAAACCATCAACAAAGCACAAAGGCAACCTGCTGAATGTGACAAGATATTTGTAAATCATACATTCAATAAGGGGTTAATATCCAAAATATATAAAAAACTTATACAATTTACATCAAAAAAGCACATAACTCAGTGAAAAATAGGCAGAGGACATGAATAGGTATTTTTCCAGATCAGACATATAGCCAGCCAACATAAAAAGATGCTCAACATCATTCATCAGAAAAATGCAAATCAAAACCACAAGGAACTATCACCTCACATTTATCATATTGGCTATTAAAAAAAAAAAGTGCTGGCAAGCATGTGGAGAATAGGAAACCATCATACACTGTTGTGGGAGATTTAAATTTGTGCAGCCACTGTAGAAAACAGTATGGAGGTTCCTCAGAGAATTAAAAATAGAACTACACCATAATCCAGCAATTCCACTTCTAGATATTCATCTGAAAAAACAAAAACTGAAAACACCAGTCTCAAGAGAGACCCTTCTATTCATTGTAGCACTATTTATAATAGCCAACATATGGAAACAACCTCAAAATCCAGGTGAATGAAGAAAGCAGATGCAGTATATATACAGAATGGAATATTACTTAGCCATAAAAATGAAAACTTATTTGCAGCAACATGAATGGACCTAAAGGATATCATGCTAAATGAAATAGGTCAGAAAAAAACAAATACCATATATTTCACTTTTATATGAAATCTATTAAAAACACATGAACAAAATAAAGCAACATAGAAACAGACTTATAAATACAGGAAACAAGCTTAGTTACCAGAGGGAAAAGTGATTGGTGGTGGAAGAAAAATCAGTGTAGAAGATA
This sequence comes from Canis aureus, assembly GCF_053574225.1. Taxonomy (NCBI): domain Eukaryota; kingdom Metazoa; phylum Chordata; class Mammalia; order Carnivora; family Canidae; genus Canis; species Canis aureus. The sequence continues at coordinate 8,367,731 of NC_135642.1, read as the reverse complement.
CAAAATTTCAGTTATAAAATAAATAAGCCATGAGGATGTAATGTGCAGCATAGGGAATATAGGCAATAATAGTGTCATAACTTTGTATGGTGACAAATGATAACTAGATTTATTGTGGAGATAATTTCATAATATATAAAATATCCAATCACTCTGATGTACACCTAAAACTAAAAGAATATTATATGTCACTTTTACTTCAATAAAAAAATTAGTAAAATCTACTTTAGTAATCAGGCATGATACATCTTTATTCTTGCATTTGTTCATTTCATACATATCTGTGGGCTACATGCAGAAGACGCTGGCAGCATACATCACAAAAGGCTGATGTAACAGTGATTCTACAAAAACAGACTCATTTTATCTATGTTGAAATCAGATAAATATTCACACAAGGAACTGAAATATGTCACTGAAAAGCAAATTTCCAACTTGCACATTTGTTGATCTATGTTTATGTATTATAGAATATGTGCATATAAAAATATACAGAACAAATGATGACACTGCATAAGAAGGGTAATGGAAGGCTTTTTGAGAAATCATAAGGAAACAATAACAAAAAGAATGCCTGAAGTTTAAAGAGCAGTTGAATGAGAGGAGAAGGATATTTCTAAGAGGTTGCATAAGATAGGAAACTTAGAGTTTTTTTTTCTCCTTGCAATCTGTGGGAAGCATTTTTAATGTTGTGTACCTCTTTATATATGTGACTGTGTAATGGCCTTGTCTTCTTGTGAAGATAACTGGTTAAGCCTGTGAAATGTTCATTGATCTAAGTGGATGGGTCTGAGGGGAAGGGCTTGTCAGCTGGGACAGCTTATCAGAAGAGGGCTGTTCTTCCCACCCCCCTTCTTCCTATTTATTCCTAAACCAGGGAAAATTCCCCTGGGAGCATAGAGGCTTCAGAGGGAACATTGCAGAGACTCAAGAGATGAGAAACGGTTTGTAAATGAGCATTTAAAACATGAAAACACTCTTGTTTTTAAAGCCAATGCGTATAAAGTACCAGTGGGAGACGTGAGTTGACAGCTGGGACTCTTCATCCGTCTGGCCAAGGGATTCTGAGTCAATCTCTGACGGATGAAAAGTAGGACTGGGAGAACTGGGGCCTGTCAGGATCTGCTCAAAATTCCTGGGCTTGCCATTTCAAACCAAATTCAAACCTTCCAGAACTTGAGATTAAAGAGAGTGTTTACAGAAAAATAAAAGAGGCTTGAAAATGCTTATTAAGAGGCATCTCAGAAATCTTTATAAAGCGTCATCTGTGATGATTTATATGCAAATGAATCTGAATGTGCTTGGCATACATTATGTAGGGTTTTCAGATTTGATCAAATCCATGCTGATCATGGAAAAATACACACATAGAGCCACTAGAGAATTTGAAACAAGATGGCTTGTCCACTCCTGGTTTGAAGCAGAGCAGTGACAAGGGGGGACACAGAAGTGCTTTTTATTCAGTCACTTAAGGACAATGTTTGTTCCCAAAGATATATTTTGAGTCCAGAACAGCTCCAGAGGTTTCAGGGAGCATGAAATAGCCTCAGATCTTCAGGTTTGTATTAGAGAGGTCTTCGCAGAAATTTACTTTATGCCTGGAAGAGTCCGAAAGCTATAGTCTTATTCCAGTGTTTCTTAGGGATCTGCACTGCTTCTGCCAAGTTCCTAAGCATCCCAGATAGTCTCTGATTTCAAGTGACCTCTCTCAGTAGTAGGACTTGAACTGGAACTCTGGGCCTTTACTGACCATGGTTTGGATTACTAAAGAGGTTTGCCAAGTTCAAGAAGTTGCCACAAGTTGTAGGAGGTAGATAAATGCAAATAGAGACAAAAAATTGCCACCAGAGGCTATGAGGAGGAAGGCCATGACAATGTTATAACAAACTAAAATAGGTCTCTTTGGAAAATTTATGCAGCTATCAAGTTCTTACCTAATACTAAGTTCTAATGGTCAGCACAAAAAAATATGGGTCTCAGAAATTGCAAAAGACAGATACGTAAGGGAGTGTGTGTTGTTAGATTAAATACATGGAATTGGCAGCTTTGTTCATTGCCTAGCATAACATCCCACAGGTATCAAATATTTAACTATCACAGCACTCTGATAAGTTTTCCTGATCTTTCTCCCTCAGTATCCGCTAAAATGAATAATTCAGGATTAGGGCCAAAATTGGCGCTGAGGAAAAAATATGAAGTAGGCAAAAGTTTGCTTTGGCTGCCTATTTCCTCCTCTTTCCATCTCTCCCTTTCACATCCTTGCCTGTATCTGTCCTTTATGCCATGTCTCCTCCCATCCAAGGCAAAGTCATTACAGTTAAAAATAAGAGTTGGCTAAAATAACCACCAAAGATTCTTGTCCCCCAAAATATTAGTGCTATTTAAAAATAAGCACCCATTAGATGATAACTTGGTTTATTTTCTATAAATCTTTAGTTTACCCATTAGAATTCATTGTGTAAGTCTGATTTTCAATAGAAAATGGAATTTCTCCAGATTCTTCAAATGAAGATGCCCTGTGAAAGGATCCCTTACAGAGGTGTGAGCAAGGAAAGGGAACAAATAAAGTATGATAATGAACCCAGAAACCAGCAACAGAAGAAATCATTAATACCTTTAATGCTGAAAATGCAAATGGGAAAGCTATTACTGGAGCTCAGAGAAAACTAGAGTCCTAGAGAAAGGCAGCTATTACTAGAGGGCAAATGCCATAGCAGGGAGTAGATAGGAAAGAAATAACCCAAACATGTTCTCCTCTATCTAGTGTTTCCTACTGATAGAACACAGCCAGAGGGCAAGGAAGCCCAGTTGTTGATGCAGTCTGTAGAGGTCAGCCAACTGGGGCACTGAGCAAGGCAGAGGATACAGAATGAATTGGTAAATGGGATGGAAGATAGAAGAAAAGTCAGTGCATTAATCTATTTATCTTTTTTTTTTTTCTATAGCTTGATGAAGATGCTACTTTCTAACACCATACATTCTACATTGTATTTAAGTCACTCCAGGGTCTGGTTGTAGGAATTCAGACAAGCTCAATTTCAAAATCTCTTATCTATAACTATCACAATAACTTCACCTTGTTCTTAATACTAAATCTTCCTAAAATACTAGGCAATGCAAAGAAACTAGAAAATAAAATAACAAATTTCAAGGTTTACAGAAGGGAGGAAATAATAAAGAACAGAGCAAAAAAAATCAATAAATAAAAGTGATAAGCCTTTACCCAGACTCATCAGAAAAAGAGAAAACACAAATAAATAAAATTAGAAACAAAAGAGTAAAAGTAACAAGTGACACCAAAGAAACAAAAGATTATAAGAGACTACCAGAAAAAAATTATATGCCAACAACTTGCAAAACCTAGACGAAATGCATAAATTCCTAGAAACATATAATCTTTCAAAACTGAATTATAAAAATTAAAAATCTGAATCTACCAATTACTAGTAACAAAATTCAGTAATCAAAAAATTCCCAACAAACAAAAGTCCAGGACCAGATTAATTCACAGGTATATTCTATCAAAATTTAAAGAGCACTTATTTTTTTAAAACCATTTCAAAAAGTAGAAAAAAGTTTCTAAATACATTCCATAAGACCAGCATTTCCCTGACACCAAAACCAAAGATGCTACCAAAAAAGAAAAGAAAAGGAAAGCAAGATAGAAAAATCCTCAACAACATATTAGCAAACCACATTCAATAATACATTAAAAGAATTACCACAATCAATTGGAATTTATTCCAGGGATGCAAGGATGGTTTAATATTTACAAACCAATCAACATGAGATACCACGTTAACAAAATGAAGGATAAAAAATATGATCTCAAATGTAGAAAAAGCATTGAACAAAATTCAATATCTATTCATGATAAAAAAAAATTCTCAAATGGGTTTAAAGGGAACATACCTCAACATAATAAATGCCATATGTAACAAAACCACAGCTAACATCATACTCAATAGTGAAAAACAGAGCATTTCCTCTAAGATCAGGAACAAGACAAAGATGTCCATTCTTGGTACCTTTTTTTTTTTTTTTTTAAATAAAGGTTTTCTTTATTTGAGAGAGAGAGGGAGAGAACCTAAAGCAGATTCCACATTGAGCCTGGAGCCTGAGGTGGGGCTCAATCTCACAACCATGGGTATTATGACCTGAACCAAAACTGAGAGTCAGCCACTTAACTGATTAATCCACTCTGGTGCCTCTCTTCTTGCCACCTTTATTCAACACAGACCTTGCCATAGCAATCAGACAGGAAAAAGAAATAAAATGTATTGAAATTGGTAAGGAAGAAGTAGAACTATTGCTATTTGAAGGTGATATACTATACATAAAAAGCCCTAAAGATTCCAACAAAAAATAATTAGAAGTAATAAATGAATTAAATAGAGTTTCAGAACAGAAAAATTAATACTCAGAAACTGGTTGCATTTCTATATACTAATAACAAAGTAGCAGAAAGAAAAATTGAGAAAACAATTTCATATATAATTATGCCAAAAAGAATTAAAAACCTAGGAATAAACCAATGAAGTAGAAGACCTGTACTCTAAAAACCATAAAATATTGATGAAAGAAAGCAAAGATGACACAAATGGTAAGATATTCCATACTCATGAACTGGAAGAATATTAAGAAGTACATAGCACTGAAAGCAATCTACAGATTCTATGTAATCCCTATCAAGTACCAACAGTATTTTTCATAGAACTAGAGTAAATTATCCTAAAGTTTTTATGGAAGCACCAAAAAAAACCCAACCAAACAAATGAACAAAAACCCCCCACAAACATAAGTAGCCATAGCAACCTTAAAAAAAAAACGAGGCTGGGAGGTATCATAATCCTAGATTTCAAAATGTACTACAAAGCTATAATAATCAAAAAAGCATTGTGCTGGCACAAAAGCAGACATATGGAATGGAATAGAGAGCCCAGAAATAAACCCATGCATATATGGTCAATTAATCTATAACAAAGAAGGCAAGAATATACAAGATGGAAAAGAGAACCTCTTCAATAAATAATGCTGGAAACAATACACAGCTATATGCATAAGAATGAAACCAGACCACTTTTCTACCACCTATACGAAAATAAAATCAAGATGGATTAAAGACTTAAATTTGAAGAAAAACACAGGTGGATCTAACAGACATATTCAGAACATTCAACCCTAAAACAGCAGGTTATACATTATTTTCAAGTGCACGTGGAAGTCTCCAGATAATATATTAGGCAACAAAACAAATCTCAATAAATCCAAAAAGACTGAAGTCATACTATGCATCTTTTCCAACCACAATGTTTTGAGACCAGAAATCAATGACAAGAAAAAAATCCAGAATGAACACAAATACATGGACGTTTTAACACACTATTAAACGATGAACATGTCAACCAAGAAATCAAAGAGGAAATTTAAAAATACCCGGAGAGAAAAATGAAAACAAAACAAAACAATGGTTCAAAATCTTTGAGATGAAGCAAATGCTATGCTAAAAGGGAAGCTTCTAGTAATACAGGCCTACTTTAAGAAGAAAAACCTCAATCTAATCTTACACCTAAAAGAGATAGAAAAGGTAAACCAAACAAAACCCAAAACTAGTAGAAGGAGAGAAATAATAAGGATGAGAGCAGAAATAAACCAAATGGAAACAACAAAAGAAAAAAGAAAACAAAACAAAGCAATAGAGCAGGTCAATGAAACAAGGAGCTAGTTCTTTGAAAAGATCAAAAAACTTTATGTCTTTAGCCAGACACATAAAGGGGTGAGAGAGAGAGAGAGAGAGAGAGAGAGAGAGAGAACTCTCACAAGGTCAGAAATTAAGGAGGAGAAATAATACCTGACTCACACAAACACAAAGCATTATAAACATTATGAAAAATTATATGTCAATAAATTGGAAAATGTAGAAAAAAATGGACAAATTCCTAGAAACATATAACCTACCACAACTGAAACGAAAAGAAATAGAAGATTTGAACAGACTGATTAGCAGCAATGAAATGGAATCAGTAATCAAAAAACTCCCAACTAATGAAACTTCAGGGTCAGATGTCTCCACGGGTGAATTCTATCAAACGTTTAAAGAAAAGTTAATACCTATTCTTCTCAAACTATTCCAAAAAATAGAAGAGGATGAAGAACTTCCACCTTGATTCTTCAAGGCCAGCATTAACCTGACACCAAAACTAGACACTACACAAAAAATAAATAAATAAATAATAAATAAATAAATAAATAAATAAATAAATAAATAAATAAATAAAATAAAGATAACTACAGGCCAAAATCCTCAACAAAATATTTGCAAACCAAATCCAATAGCACATAAAAAATTAATAATTCATGATGATCATTGGGATTTACTCCTGGGATGCAAGGGTTGTTCAATATTCACAAAATGATCAACATGCTATACCAACATGATATATGACATCACCAAGAGAAAGGATAAAAACCTTTCAAGAGTTGCAGAAAAAGTATTTGATGAAGTATAATATCCATTCATGATCAAACACTCAACAAAGTAGATTTACAAGGAACATATATCAACATAATGAAGCTCATATATTTTTTAAAAACCCCACAACTAATATCATCTTAAGTGGTAAAAACTAAGAGCTTCTCCTCTATGATAACAAGACAAGGATGTTCACTCTTACTGCTTTCATTCAACATAGTACTGGAAGTCCTAGCCACAGCAATCAGGAAAGAAAGAGGAGTAAAAGACATCCAAACGGGTAAGGAAGAAGTAGAACTTTCATTATTTGCAACAGACATGATATTATACATAGAAAACCCTAAAGACTCCACCAAAAACTACTAGAATTGATAAATGAATTCAGTAAGGTAACAGGATACTAAATCAATACACAAAATTCTGTTGCATTCCTATACACAATAATAAAGTAGCAGAAAGAGAAATTAAGAAAATCCTATTTACAGTTGCACCAAAAATAACAAAATATCTAGGTATAAATTTGACCAAGGAGCTGAAAGACCTATGCTCTGAAAACCATAGAACACTGATGAAAGAAATTGAAGGTGACACAAATGAGAAGATTTTCTATGCCCACAAATTGGAAGAAAAAATACTGATAAAATGTCTATACTACCAAAAGCAATGTACAGATCTAATGCAATCTCTATCAAAATACCAACAGCATTTTTCACAGAACTAGAGCAAATAGCCCTATAATGTATATGAAACCATAGAAGACCTCACATGGCCAAAATAATCTTAAAAAAAAAAATAAAACTGGAGGTATCACAATCTCAGATTTCAAGATATGCTGCAAAGCTATAGTTATCAACACAGTATAGTATTGGCACTAAAATAAACACATAGATCAATGGAACAGAATAGAGATCCCAGAAATAAACTCACAATTATATGGTCAATTAAACTTTGACAAAGAAGGCAATAATATGTAATGGGAAAAAGTTTTTTCAACAAATGGTGTTGGGAAAACTGGACAGCAACATGTAAAAGAATGAAACTGGACCACTTTTTTATACTATACATAAAAATAAACTCAGAATGGATTCAATATCTAAATGTGAGACCTGAAACCATAAAAATCCTAGAGGAAAACACAGGCAGTAACCTCTCTGACATCAACCATAACAACTTTTTTCTAGATAGGTCTCCTGAGGCAAGGGAAACGAAAGCAAAAATAAACTATTAGGACTTCAACAAAATAAAAAGCTTCTGTGTAGCAAAGGAAACACTCAACAAAACTCAAAGGCAACTCATAGAATGGTAGAAGATATTTGCAAATCGCATATCTGACAAAGGGTTAGTATCCAAAATAGCTGAAGAACTACAACTCAACACACACACACACACACACACACACACACACAAAATCCCAAATAATCTGATTTAAAAGTTGGCAGAGGACCTCAACAGACATTTCTTCAAAGAAGATATATAGATGGCCAATAGACACATGAAAAGGTGCTTGACATCACTCATCATCAGTGAAATGAAAATCAAAACCACAATGAGATATCACCTCACACCTGTCTTAGTGGCTAAAATCAAAAACATAAACAAGTGTTGACAAAGATGTGGAGAAAAAGGAACCTTCACCCACTGTTGGTGCGAATGCAAACTGGTGCAGCCACTGTGAAAAACATATTTAGTTTCCTCAAAAAAACAAATTATATATATATAATTATATATATATATATATATATATATATATATATATATCTGCCATATATTTCACTACTGGATATATACCAAAAGAATGGTAAAAACCAATTCTAAGAGATATATACACCCCTATGCTTATTGCAGCATTATTTACAACAGCCAGCCAAATTATGGAAGCAGCCCAAGTGTCCATTGATAGATGAATGGGTAAAGAAGATGTGGTCATATATACAATGACATGTTTCTCAGCCATAAAAAGAATGAAATCTTGCTGTTTGCAAAAACATGGATGGACCTGGAGTAAAATGCTAAGTGAAATAAGTCAGAGAAACACAATTACCATATGATTTCACTCATAGGTGGAATTTAAGAAACAAAACAATGAATGATCAAAACAATGAGCAATGAAAAAAAAGAGACAAACACAAAACAGACTCTTAACTATAGAGAACTGATGGTTACCAGAGGAGAGGGGGAAAGGTGTTGGTGAAATAAATGAAGGAGATTAAGAGTACCTGATCATGATGAGCACTGAGTAATGCATAGAATTGTTGAATCACTATATTGTACACCTGAAACTAATGCTGTATGTTAACTATGCTGGAATTAAATTTTTTTAAAAATTAAAATGTCAAAATAACTAAAATGTCTCAACTATTATTTCCTTAAATATTGTACTTTCTCCATTCTCTCTTATCCTACTGAGGTTCCAATTTATAATATGTATTTTACAATGTGTGCTATGTGTCTCTCAGGCTTTTGCTTTTTCCTATTTGTGTTTCTCTTTGTGCTTTAGTTTGGATATTTTCTATTCACTCAGGTACCCTTGCTAATCCTGATTTCTATGTTTAACCTGTACTTGATCCATCTATATTGAATACTCTTATAGTATTTTTCAATTCTAGAATTTCCATTTGATTCTATTTCATAGTTCTAATTTTCTGGTGAAAGTATCCATCTTCCATTTCTTTTGTTACCTTTTCCTCTTTTTTTTTTTTTTAAAGAAACATCATTAATAGGTTATTTCAGCCTTTGCTAAAACAAATATCTGGATCACCTGCTTATCTTGCATTTTTTTAAGCTTCTTTAGTTGGAGTTGTTGTCTGGTTCTTTGTCTTGGCATGATTATTTTTGGCTGAATGGTAGTACTCTATATTAAAAAAAAATCATAGGAACTCCACCTGATTTTTTTTTTAAGAGAGGATCATTCTTTTCTCTACTAGGCAGATAGAGTAGAGGTTTTATCACTTCAATTAAGTATTGAACTGAGTAAAGATAAGATTACAGGTTCAATTAAGCTCAAACTACCCCTAGTTCATGCTTGTTCTTAAGGTGTAGCTCTCTTTTCATTGTAACACCTGGTATGTTCACCAGAAACACCCTCCCCTCTTTATTTGGCCAATGGTATGTTTGAGGTGGAGGTTTGTTCTGTATTCAACATACTTTTTGTAGTAAGGCAAGACTGAAAAAAAAAAAAAAAAGGAAAATCTCTTCTCTGTTTTATTATAGGGATTAGGTGTAGTTTCATATGCCTTTGTCCTTTGCAGCTTCAGAATTCAGCCAAAACTTTGAGGGAGAAACTAGCTGCATGTCAGGCCCAGTTCTCACTGCCCTCTCAGTCTGATCTGAAGCCCCCAAGCTTCCAACTTTGTCTGTCCAGTCCCATAAGTCTGCTTGTTTCTCTGTGACCACCAGTGACCCTCTATCCATAGAATCTGGACTCTCAGGTTTTCATTTTGTGCATAGAATCGACAAATGCCTTCACGAAAAATGGCTACAGAATGTAAGCTCATATTTGTGGTTTCCTCTCTCTATAAACATTTTTCTTCTTGTACTGGTTGCTTCAGTAGCTCTCTGATGCCTTTAACAGATCTTTTTATTTTTTATTTATTTTATTTTATTTTATTTTATTTTATTTTATTTTATTTTATTTTATTTTATTTTATTTTATTTATTTAAGAGTGTGTGTGTGTGTGTGTGTGTGTGTGTGTGGTTTGTAGGACGTTTCCAGTGGTTTTCAACAAGATTGTTGGTCTGCTTCAAGTGATTTTAACTACTCTATAGTTGTCCTAAATATCATTTTATTTACTTATTTGTTATTTATTTATTGTTTTTGTTTCAAGTCTTTATTTACATTTCAGTTAACATATAGTGCAATATTTTCAGGAGTAAAAAAAATGTGGACATAATATAATTGAAATAATGTGCTTAAGAATCTGGTAAGTATTAATTGGCAACTGGAATACCTGAGATACATTTCTGATTCTGAAATTTACTGTATAGCATTGGGCAATTTACTTACTGTTCCTACATTCTAGTTTTCCTATCTGAAAAGAAAAAAAAAGTTAGACTCAATAATCCCTAAGATATTTACTTTCATTCTGTGAATTTGTATTCTCATAATTTGAACAATTTTATTAGCTGATAGAACAGCTAGTTTGTCAAAACATCTACAAAATCATCATCATAATAACAATAAATGCACAATTAAATAAGAAATATGTTTAGAGAATGATGAGTCTTTAGAGTTCTATTTTCATTGAAAATTAGTCACCATAACCAAAAACTTTTTAAATCACTAAGCTAACAAGTTTCCTTAAGGATAACCATATTGGCTGTTAGAACTAAAATGGCCATATGTTCTTGTTTTCAGGGGCATCTCCCCATGTATATTTTTGTCTTTACATAACTGCAAATAATTTTCCCTTTCCCTCTAAAATAATATTTTGTTTTGGCTGGAAAATTATATGGTCATTCAGTTATAATTCTGAGAGAAAGAGAAGCTCTTGGTTGGTCAGTTGCATAATCCTTCTTGGGAGACTAATTTCAGATTTTAATATTGTACATGCCAAAAAGCAAAAGTGACCATTGATAGAAACTATATTAAGTTTCTATTCAGATATAATATTGATAGACTCTAGAATATTCAGACATGGTTTGAATCCCTAGCCTAGCTACATGACAGTTTTTCAAATGCGTTCATGTTTTTCACAGAAGAGTGAGAATCACTTGGACAAAATGTTATTCACAACAAGCCAATACATGTATCATCCAGTGACTATTAGGGCTTTTAACAGATATAGACAACTGAAGACAATATATCATAAAGAGTGTAAAACTCAGTGATGGAGAACTGTTTATGAGAGACATTATAATGTCTCTACAGACCTACCTATCCTAGTGTTTAGAGACCTTGTAGTTCAGTTGTGAGGCTATAATGACTTTGATGGAAATACTTCAATTTATCACTAGATTTTTAAAATAATATTTATTACTGGTTTCCTTTAAAGAAAATAGGTGTATAAAAGATATTATAAAATATTCTGGAAAATTTTTAAAAATTATATTTACCAGTAGAGTTCTGGTTCAAGATAGTAGTATAGGCAGATCTTAGATTCATTTCTTTCCATGGACACATTGAACAATATCTATGGAACAATTTCCTCTAAGAAATCCTAGAACCTAGCTGAGTGACTCCTATGCATCATGCAAATAGAAAAAAAAAAATCTACATCAAAGTGGGAAGGGGAGGCAAACACATGAATTCCACTGCCAGCATAGACCCATTGGGAGAAAACTAAAACCCTGGAATATATACCTGAGGAGTGAAGTGTTTGAACCCCACATTGGGCACCCCAACTTTTAAGACCTATGAGTGAGAAATGAGTCCCAAGGCAATATAGCTTTGAAAACTAGTGAGCCTCATATCTGTAAGACCCACAGGACCATAGTGAACTGAGAAATGGCTTTTAAAATACCTACAATCACAAACTCACACACTGGGGTCAAGTATAAAAGCAGTCAATTGAAGAGTGCCCAGACTTTATGTGAAAAGGCTTATTTGCTTATTTTAAGGCATTAGCCTGAGGGGCAGGCATCTAATTTAGCATACAAGTAGAGGGCTGCTGGGGTATTCTCTGGGAAGGGAAGCTGGCCTGTGCAATCTTTGTGCTCACCCTTTACCTTGCTCCAAATCACTGATACCTCTCAGAAAGAAGCTTGTTCTCTCCTGTGGTGACCCAATTTTTATAGCTACACCCACAGGACACCTAAATTTCCCAACTGGTCCTCGTTGGGAGCGCCCTGAGCTGAACAAAAACCAATGTGCTTACTACAAAGAAGAGGGCCACCGGGTGAAAGACTGTCTTAACAAAGGACCTAAGGCCCCTGCCAAGATCTTGGATATGAATGACCTGGATGACTAGGGGAGCCGGGGTTCAGCACCCCTCCCCGAGCCCAGGGTAACTCTCAGAGTGGAGGGGCAACCTGTTGAATTCCTAGTGGACACTGGTGCACAACATTCGGTTTTATTACAACCCCAAGGGAAATTGGCAAACAAGACTTCATGGATGCAAGGGCCACGGGCACCAAACAGTACTCGTGGACTACCCGAAGAACTGTGGATCTCGGCATGGGCTGGGTATCCCATTCCTTCATAGTCATCCCTGAGTGTCCCTACCCGTTGTTAGGTGGGGATTTGCTCACCAAGATGGGGGCACAAATTTGTTTCCACCCCGAAGTGGCAAAAATCCTAAACAAGGAGGGGCACCCTATTCAGGTGCTTCTCCTGAGTTTAGAAGACGGATATTGTCTCCACCAAACGCCCTCAGCCCCAATGACTGACATTGACCATTGGCTGCGGGAATTTCCCCACGCATGGGCAGAAACTGGGGGACTTGGTCTGGCCCAGCATCGACCAGCCATATACATAGAACTAAAGCCGGTGGGCAGACCCCGTCAGGGTCCGCCAATACCCCATGCCTCTCGTAGCATGTAGGGGAATCACACCCCACATACGGCGACTACTGGACTCGGGCATATTGAGGCCTTGCCAGTCGGCATGGAACACTCCCTTGCTGCCGGTTTGGAAACCACACTCTAACGATTACTTGGGTGAGTTCTGTTCCGAGCACCCTCATTTGATATCCTGTTGGCGGAGGAGGAACAGGACACATGGCCTGCGAAGTACCAGGGACTTGCTACAAACCATAGTGGCTCTAGGATACTGGGCCTCAGCTAAAAAAGCCCAGATCTGCAGAGCAGAGGACAGCACAGACGGTGACCAAGAAACTACTGGAAGACATCTCACTGAGTTTTGGTTTTCCTGTTAGAATTGGATCAGACAATGGCCCAGGATTCGTCTCTAAGGTAACACAGGGAGTGGCACTAGTACTTGGGGCAGATTGAAAATTACATTGTGCATATAGGCCCCAGAGCTCAGGACAGGTAGAGAGGATGAACAGAACGTTAAAGGAGACCTTAACTAAATCAGCCCTGGAGACTGGCGGGGACTGGGTGACTCTCCTCCCCTTCGCCCTATATAGGGTGAGGAACTCCCCATAAGATGGGACTGACTCCCTACGAGGCCGAGTTCGGTCTTCCTCCACCTAGTATCCCCAGTTTAGCAGCAGGTTTCCAAGGCGAACAGCCTCTGGCATGTTGGAACCGATCGAAAGGGAGTCGGGGTAAGATCCTCGAATCTGGAGTGATAGAGATGGGCACCGTGAGGCGTCCAGTGTGGTAACACAACCAATCCCGGAGAAGCCGGCAGGAGCCCCGGGGAGAGCTCTTTCCTCTGTGAAGGGCAGGGCGCCCTGGAATGGGCTCGCCCCCAGAGAGGGGCCCGTGCCTTGGAAGCGTCGCAGTTCGGTGGTGCCCGGGGAGCTCTCGCTGGCCCTTGAGAATCCGGGGGACAGGGTGTAAATCTCGCGCCTGGCTCTACCCAGATCTAAACCTGAGGTGCTTGCTGAGTTTGATCACCAACTCCTTTTCTCCCTCCAAATGTTAAAAGGAACCCATGAGCAGGTGTGACCTAAGCTGAGGGCCCTCTATGAGACTGGGCCACCCCCAGGCCCCCATCGATACCGGCCGGGTGACTGGGTGTACATGCAGAGATACCGACACCAGACACTTCAACCTCGCTGGAAGGGACCCTACCTCGTGATCCTGACCACTCCCACCACTCTCAAGGTCACAGGATTACTCCCTGGGTCCACTACACCCACGTGGGGCCAGCTGCAAGGACTTTGTTAAGACTGCACTGTTCTCACTTACCCCACTAATGTTGCTTATGCTCTGTCCTCTTCGTGCCAGAACCAATCCCCATTAGCCATTTAAAAATGTGCACCCAATTCAGCCTTGCTTTTAAAGTCTTTTAAGGTTTAAAAAGATAGGAGCATCTTAACTGTAGAGAGGCTTTTGCAAGGGGGGCGGGGGGTTATGTGCTGCCCCAGATGAGGAGTGTTGCTTCTTTACTGACCACTCAGGAATAGTCTGGGATTCTATGGCAAAAGTCAGAAAAGGTTTGGCTAGTCATAAACAGGAGCAAGAACAGCAACAAGGTTGGTTTGAATCATGGTTTAATCATTCCCACTGGCTCACTCTGAGACCAACCTGGACCCATGATTGGGTCCTTCCTTAGGTTCCTCTGAGAGGGGGAAATGTGAGGCCGAGAAAAATTAAGGCCATCCCACCTAAAGTTTAGCATTAGCGCAAGTACAGCCATCTTAGGCCCCTGGGAATAAGAGCTGAACTTTGGGAAAAACTGCAGAATGTCCTCAATGTCTTCGGCAGGTAATCCCATATCAGAAAGACAAAAGAACCCACACCTGTGTCAGAAAGTCCCATCTTAGAATTCTTCCATCCCTTCTGGAAATCCCCTAGACCAGCCTATAAAAAACCCAGATGTAACCCACTTCAGGGTCCAAGTCTCTGCTCTGCTATGTCGGGTATACTTGGACCCAAGCTAGAGCTTGCTAATAAACCCTCATGCGCTTGCATTGGTGTCGGCTCCTTGGTGGTTTCTCAGACTCGCAATCTTGGACACAACAGTAATAACACCAGGCATTGCACACAAAGTAGACTGAAACACACTCCAATCTTTGAGTGAATGAGGCCTATTTGCTTGTCCAGAAGCTTCAACTAGAAGGGTAGTGTTCCAGTTTGACACACATCTAGGGATCTATATACATATATGTAAGGAACAGTAACCAGCGGACACATTCTGCTCTCCCTCTGCCACACTTCAGCTCATCAGGATCTCCCAGAAGACTCTATACCCTTGTCTGTGTCCCTGATTTTTGCAGCTGCAGTAGACATCTGTCAAATGCCAACTTTGGTGGCCAGTGGAGTTTACATTTGTGGCCCCACAGAGCTGTGTATATCTGCATACTTCAAAAGCTGCCACCTAAAGGTCCAGCTTCCAATCAGCCTGCCTCTAAATGCTGACTAAGGTCCTATCCTTTGAGACACAATAGATCTGGAAGACTCCTAAATGCTGGGAGTTATTAAAAACAGAATAGGATGTTTGGACAATCACAAGGGCTTAAGAGACAACCAATACTAGGGCAGGGTTAAACAATAAGGTTGATCTCTTACATGTGGCCACTCCTTGAAGACTAGGAGAGATGGCTATTTTATCTAATCATAGAAACCAACGCACAAAGTTAAGGAAAATAAACAGAGGAATATGTTCCAAAGAAAGGACAAGATAAAACCTCAGAAAAAAAAAAAACCTTAAATAAAATGGAGATAAGTGAGTTATCCAATAGAATTAAGAATAATGTTCATAAAGATTGCTCATGAACCTGAAAAAATAGATGAATGCAAGAGAAATTTAATAAAGAGACAGAAAATATAAGGAAGTACAAAATAGAAGTCACAGAGCTGAATAATACAGTAACTGAACAACAAATTGCACTAGAGGGGTTCAATAGCAGACTAATGAAATAGAAGAAATGATCAGTTAACTAAAAAATAGGAGTGTAACTCATTAAATCAGAAAAGCAAAAAGAAAAAAAGTAAAACAAGTGAAGATAGCTTAAGGGACTTATGATACAAAATCAAGCAGACCAACATTTGCATTACAGGGGTTCCAGTATAAATAGGAGAAAATGGCAGGGCGGTTTTAAAAGCCAGTGTGTGTGAAGAGCAAGAGGTGTCTAGTTTGCAACCCAGGACACTGGAAGCTTGCTGCTGGCCATGGCTACCTGCCTCGTTTGCAGCCAAAAGTGGACTGCTTCTATTCATGAAACAAGTAGGCTTTGCATCTAGTATTCAGTTTTGGAGAAAAAAGAGATGAGCAGTGTCCGAGGGAAATCACTACTTAACAGCTATGAGAGAGATGTGTGGGGAGGGAGGCTGGGGCGGGGCAGATAACTTATTTGAAGGATTAATGGCTGAAAAGTTCCTTAAGCTGGGAAAGGAAAAAGACATCCAAACCCAGGAAGCCCATAGATTCAAAACAAGATGAATCCAAAGGTACCTACATCAAGACACACTATAACTAAAATGCCAAAAGTTAAAGACAAGAAGAGAATCTTAAAAGTGTCAAGAGAAAAACAACTTGTTATGTACAAGAGAATCCCCATAAGATGATCAGTATATTTTTCAGCAGAAATTTTGCATGCCAGCAGAGAGTGGCACAATATACTCAAAGTACTGAAAGGAGAAAACTTCCAGCCAAGAATAGCTACCCAGAAATGTTGACATGCAGAATTGAAGAAGAAATCAAGAGTTTCCAGACAGGAAAGAGCTAAAAAACTTTATTAACTGCTACACTAGCCTTATGAGAAATATTTAAGGGACTTAAGCTAAAAAGAAAAAAAGGTGCAAATTAGAAACAAGAAAATATATAAAAGTATAAATCTCCCTTAAAAAGGTAAATATATAGTAAAGGTGGTGGATTAATCATTTATAAACTAGAATGAAGGTTAAAACCATATGGTTATTATCAAAAAGACAGGATATAACAAGTGTTGGAGGGGATATGGAGTAAAGAGAACACTTGTACATAGTTGGTATGAATATAAATAGGAACAGCCACAATGGAAAATAGTAGGGAGGTTTCTCAAAAACTTAAGAAAGTAAACTATCATATGGTCCAGCAATTCTATTTTTGATATTTATCCTAATTTAAAAAAATTATTCACCCCCTTGGTCATCATGGCAATAATAGCCAAAATATGGAAACAATATAGTGTCCATCAAATGCTGAATGAATAAAGAAAATCTGATATGTGTGTGTTTGCATACATTTGTGTGTGTATCCACACACATAGAATGGAATAATTTTTGGCCATAAAAAAGAAGGAAATGTTGCCATTTACTGTAACATAAATGGATTTTAAAGCATTTATGGTAAGAAAAAGAAGACAGGGAAAGATAAATACAGTATGATCTTACTTATATATTGAATCCAAAACCAAAATTATAAAGACCCCAAATAGCCAAAGCAAACTTGAAAAAGAAAAGCAAAGCTGGACCTCAAGCTATATTACAAAGCTATTGTCCTCAAGACAGTCTGGTACTGGCACAAAAACAGACACATAGATCAGTGGAATAGAATAAAAAACCCAGAAATGTGTTCATAACTATATGGTCAACTAATCTTAGATAAAACAGGAAAGAAACTGGACAGCAACATGCAGAAGAACGAAACTGGACCACTTTCTTACATCACACACAAAAATAAGTTCAAAATGGATGAAAGACCTAAATGAAAGACAGGAAACCATCCAAATCCTAGAGGAGAACACAGGCAGCAAGCTCTTTGACCTCCCCCATTGCAACTTCTTGCTAGACACATTGCCAGAGGCAAGGGAAATGAAAGCAAAAATGAACTATTGGGACTTCAGCAAGATAAAAAGCTTCTGTACAGCAAGGGAAACAGTCAACAAAACTAAAAGGCAGCTTATGGAATAGAAGATATTTGCAAATAACATGTTGGGTAAAGGGTTAGTATCCAAAATCTATAAAGAACTTAATCAAACTCAACACCTAAAAAACAAATAATCCAGTTAAGAAATGGCCATGAATAAATATTTTTCCAAAGAAGACATCCAGATGGCTAGCAGGCACATGAAAAGATGCTCAACATCACTCATCATCAGGGTAATACAAATCAAAACCACGATGAGATACCACCTCACACCGGCCAGAATGGCTAAAATTCACAACACAGGAAACAACAGATGTTGGGGAGAATGTGAAGAAGGGGGATCCCTCTTACACTGTTGGTGGGAATTCAAACTGGTGCAGCCATTTTGGAAAACAGCGTGGAGGTTCCTCAAAAAGTTAAAAATAGAGCTACCCTATGACCCAGCAATTGCACTACTGGATATTTACGGAAAGGATACAAAAATACTGATTTAAAGGGGCACCTGCACCCTAATGTTTATAGCAGCATTATCAACAATAGCCAAACCATGGAAAGAGCCCAAATGTCCATTGATTGATGAATGGATAAATAAGAGGTGATATGTGTATATGCAATGGAAATAATAGCCACCAAAGAATGAAATCTTGCCATTTATAATGATATAGATGGAACTAGAGTGTATTATGCCAAGTGAAATATGTCAAAGAAAAACAAATACCTTATGATTTCACTCACATGTGGAATTTAAGAAACAAAACAGGTGAACATAGGGGAAGGGGGGGAAGAGAGGGAGGCTAACCAACAAAGACTCTTAACTAAAGGGAACAATGGGTGGAGGATAGGTGAAAAGAGTATGGATGGGCTAAATGGGTGATGGGTACTAAGGAGGGCACTTGTGATGAGCACTGGGTGTTATATGTAAGTGATGAATCACTCAATTCTACTCCTGAACCCAATATTATGCTTGTGTTAACTAACTAGAATTTAAATAAAAAGTTGAAACAAAAAGAAAACGAATAAAAAATAATTTCCTTAGTGAAATAATACCAGTAGATGACAGTCATTCAGAGACATTTCTTTTTATGTTTATTTCACTAGGAGAAAACTTAAAATGAGATTTTACCTAGGAATCAGATTCTTCAACATGTTAAAAGTAGAAGTGCCTTCCCGATAAATCATAGTGCAAGAACTTAAATTCCTACGAAGAAATTTAATGCCCAGAACCATGGAATAAGAACAAAGAATATTTTCTTGCTACAAAAACCACCTTTTGTTGGTTTCTGTTATAGAATTTGATGATTCATTGCTTATATACAGTGATGAGCACTCATATGTAGCCTATGTGATGAGCACTGGGTATTGTATGTGGGTGATGGGTCACTGAACTCTACAACAGAAACCAGTACTATCCTGCAGGGTAACCACCTGGAATTTAAGTTAAAATCTGGAGGAAAAAAGTGAAACCAAAAATATAAAAACAAACAAAAAACACAAAAAAACAAACTCATATAAAACAGATGGTGGGTGGGATCCCTGGGTGGCGCAGCTGTTTGGCGCCTGCCTTTGGCCCGGGGCGCGATCCTGGAGACCCTGGATCGAGTCCCGCGTCGGGCTCCCGGTGCATGGAGCCTGCTTCTCCCTCTGCCTGTGTCTCTGCCTCTCTGTCTCTCTCTGTGTGACTATCATGAATAAAAAAATAAAATCTTAAAAAAAAAAAAAAAAAAAAAACAGATGGTGGGTGCCGGGGGCAGGATGTAGGGAGTGGGTTAAGTGGGTGAAAGCATCAAAGGGTATAAACTTCTAGTTAGAAATAAGAAATAAGTCATAGGGAAATAACGTACAGCATAGTGACTAGAGTTCATACCTTCTTGCATGCAGTAGCTAAGAGGGTACATCTTCAAAATTCTCACAAGAAATCATTTTTGTGACAAAGTATTGTGATAGACATTAACTAAATTTACTATGATAATTTTTCAACATATACAAATATTGAATCATTAGGTGGTGTACCAGAAACTAACATAATGTCATATGTCAATTATGCCTCAATAAAGAGGGACAATACACGTGCCAGATTGATCTACAATCCTTTCATTCATTCATAATGAATGAGTTTACATTAACTCATTCATTCATCAGGAAACATCTACCTAAACACTATTTTTGATGCTGGCTTATATTGAATTTATCATTTAAAGTTGCTAAATAATAAGAATTTCCAAGCTATTGCCTGGTAGTTAAATCCATAGTAATTCATAAGTAACACAATTCTATTAAACCTATATGTCAATTTTCTTAACCATTCTATAGTTGGCCATTTTTGTTATTTCTGGAGTTTTTCACAACTAGAATAAACATCCACACACAAAACATTTTGCATTTTTAGGATTACTTCCTCAGAACTCTTTATCAGAATTAGAAATAGTGGGTCAAGAAGAATTAACTTTTTTAAGGCTCTTGATGTGCTACCAAATTGCTATATATTAGCCATATCAATGTATATTACCAGCAGCAAGACATAAATTTAACTTTATAAATAAAAACTGCCTATGTATTCTGTGGTTATCTGTTGGGTTGTTTTCTCTTTTTATTTTTGTGTCTTTCTTCCCTTAGTTAATGTAGTTAAAAGATTGCCAATTTTGTTTGCATTTTTGGAAAAACTGGTCATTACTTTCAATGTTATTGTTTATTCTGGTCTCTATTTTATTTATTTCTGATTTTTCTTAGTTATTTCCTTCCTCTACCAAATTTAAGCTAAGTTTCTTCTTATTCTAGTTTCTTGTGGTGTAATGTGATTTATTTGAAAGTTTTTGATAATACAAGCATTTATAACATAAATTTCCCTCTAGCATCTGATTTTGCTGCATCCCATAGGTTTTGGAATATTGTTTTTTCTTTTGTTTTAAGACATATTTTGATTTGCTGTTTGATTTCTTATTTGGTCCCCTGCCTGAATAGTGTGTTGTTTAATATTTACATTGTAGATTTTCCAGCTTTGTTTTATTATTGATCTTTAGTTTTATACCATTGTGGTTGGAAGATATACTTGGTATGATTTTAGTCTCCTTAAGTTCATAATATTTATTATGTCTCTTTTTATTTGATTTAACCAGGGGATTCTTTCATGCGTATTTGAAGAAAATGTTTATTCTATTTTTCTTAGACGGAATGCATACACACATACACACACACACACACACACACATATACACACACACTATAAGCATTAATTTACTGCATATATACATATATATTATAATTTTACTTATATATATATTTTAGAATCATGTATTCTGAAGTATGCTTCAAGTTAAAAATAACTTTAACTGAGGGTACTTGCTTAAAATAAAGCATATCAGAGGGGAGGTGGATGGGAGGATGGGTAAAATAGGTGAAGAGGCCTAAGAGTATACTGTCATGATGAACATGGAGTAATGATGCATAGAATTGTTGAATCACTGTATTGTACACCTGAAGCTAACATACCATTATAATTTAACTATACTGGAATGAAAATTGATAAAAATAAGTAAAAAATAAAAATTGCCACTTTAATTATGAAAAACAAATAAAAATGGAAAATACAAAATATGAATACAACTTTTATTTTTTAAAATTACAAACACACATTCTTTTCAAACTGAAAAATAAAATCCCCTTTCCTCTTAGTTTTCCAGATGGCAAATGCGTTCTTTTGAAGGTATTTTATCTTTGAATTTTAAAAAGAAAAAAATCAATTTCAGTGTGTAATGAAGAATGTAAAGATCTGTGAAACAGAATAACCAACTTTAGGTAAAGAAATGGAACTGCGCTTCCATAAGCATAGTTTTATTTATAAAAATTAAGGGGACAATAATATTGAACGTGAAGCATCCTTTTCTTTGAAGCTTGTGGTCTAACTTCCCCAGATTTATTTTTTAAAGGCTAGTAAGAGATTGGCATTTACCAGGTAATGAATTCAGAAGCATGTAAACTACCCCCATAATTGTACAATTTATATTTGGGTACATATATCTATCTCTAGTTCAATCTGACTAGAAACAAGTTTTATTCCAGCCTTGTGTTTAGGCTCTTTTTCATATTGCACACAGTGATATTAATTTTCCCACACTACTTTCAGCAAAGGAGCAGTTCCAGTCCACATAGTGTACTTTACAATGGATGTTTATTTGGTATGCTGAATAATAATCTGACATCACTTGGCTTCCTGATATGGTCTTTGATGTTCTCAAATGAAGTTTGATCTCACATCTGTATTACCATATAAGGCAACATAGTTCTGGGAAACCTTATGAGGAACCCCCTCTCCCTCAAAACACACATATAACAACATACATCAAAAAGTTCAGTGCAAAACAAACATTCTTTGAATAAAGACCAGGAAAGGAATCCCAACTGTTTAATCTTCCAGGTCTTTCCACCAATTAGAGAAATCCTAACATATTTCATTTTATGATCTGACACACACACACATACACACATTACACTTTTGAACATACATAAATTGTAGCCAACATTGTCTTAAGCGAAGTTATACTGCATGAAGCATTCCGTGTAATCACCAGAGGACAAGTTATCCAGTTATAGCTCTCATTTCTTGATCCTAATTTCATGAAAAGTTCTCAAATTATAACATCACATTCCTTAAATCAGAAAACAAATATATTATCAGGATCAAAGATAATTTGATTGCTTACATGTAGTACTTCATAAATTTTGTAATGCAAAATACAAATTGAATGTTGTGATCAATTTGTCATCTGAGTAATTATTGGGTAGACTTAAATATTTTACATGTATGCAACACATTTAATAAATCTTGTTGTATTTAGTGCAAAAAAAAGAATGAATAGAATCTTTAAAAGTGAAAGCTTACATTAAATTTATGGTCTGTTGTTTGGAAACCAATGATTTTTTCTTCTGGGCATTTGACATTGCAATTCCACTCCTGACTTCCATGAACTATTACTCTCCAGACCTTGATTCTCTGACCACTATTCTCTGATTATTCTTTGCCATGAGAGATGGTAAACTCCTAAGCATATTTACAGAATCTCTTTGCTTCTCTGCTTTGGGTAATTCATATGCTCAGAAGAAACACTTCACCAACTTTATTTTGTCTGTTCTCAGTTTAGATACCATATCCTTTTACAGTTATGAAACTTCCGTTGACTCCTGGAAAGTTTATACTGACTATCAACACCTGAAGGTAGACTTGTCAGAAATTAAAGTTCTTATTTTTCCTACACTCCACAGTTTGGCATTCCTTCTTAATTTCCAATTATTTTCTATGTTGTTACCATTTTTTTTTGTTTGTTTGTTTTTCCTTGGGACCTTACAGTCATTTCTGTTACCCCATTCTTTTTTTTAAAAAAATATTTATTTATTCATTTGAAAGAGAGAGGGAGAGAGCATGAGCAGGGAGGAAGAGCAGAGGGAGTGGGAGAAGAAGGACCCCACTGAGCAGGGAACCCAACGTGGGGCTCGGTCTCAAGACCCTGGGTCATGACCTGAGCTGAAGGCAGATGCTTAACTGGCTGTGCCACCCAGGCACCCCTCTGTCACCTCATTCTTATCACCACTTGTGCACTATACATAACCAAGAGACCCACATCTTCTTTTATCTCCATATTACCCACTATAAGCTAGGCCCTAACCATTATTCAAACATGGATAATCACACAGCTTATAACTTCAGAAAAGATTTCTTGAGCTGCCTTGTGTTTCATAGACTGGTTTGTGCTTGCAACATTAAATTTACTCTGTCTGGCCTCATTTAATTGTTCTTATGCTCTTCAGGTGAATTTTGTTGTTCAACACATACAATTTGTGTGGTTTTGTATATAAAATTTTCTTCTTTCTTCCCAAATATGCACTTTCTCTTCTCAAATCTAAATCTGTTCTTCAATTAGCCCTTTTTACCCTTGGTTTCCATTATTTCAAGTTGCATTTAGCTTTGTGTGATATCATGAACTTAAACTTCTCAATTAGACTGCTAACTCTTCTATTTATGTCACACAAATATAGAACAATGTTTGTTAGTTTAAGCACCTATTCTTTTTTTCAATCAATATTTTTGTTGACTAAACTATTCCATGAGATAGATGTGTATTTATTTATTTTTAGTGCTGAAAGACAGTATCAGAAGAATATTAGAAACTATAAGGAGCTCCTTTCTCCCATGTAAAAACATAGGGATCTGAGAGTGAAATTAAAAAATACTTAAATGTTTATAATAACTATCTGCAGAAAAATCACGCATCATCTTATCATACATGGCTGATAACCCTGAGAATGCCAAAGATCAATCTAGGTAATGAAAGTACAGCTTTAATTTTAACCTAGAAACATGATGAACCTAGAAACTGGAGAAGAATCAGTTGTGTTGAGGCCTGTCTAAAGAAAGATGTAAGCACAGATGGGTTGGTTAGAAAGAAGTCTAAAAAAAGGTAAATTGGAAAATATTAATATTTGTGAGCACTCTCAGAGTGAGAGAGATACTGGACCTGGGAGGATAAGAGCCTTCTGAGGAAAAAACCATTCTCTATGCTCTTCCATATCATTGGTGAATTTCACTTAGGATTTCTATGAGCTCTGACTCCAGGGACAAGATACAGTCTCGAGCCTTCTCTGCCTTGCTTCATGTTCTAGAAGGATATGCTCCTCAGCTTGAGCTTCTTTAACTCAAACTACCACTTGGTCTTGCATTCCTCTACTAAAGCCACAATTTTTACCAGGTAGCCTCTCTTCAAAGGCTATCACCCTCACCAGGCCCTGGGCACTAGCACTCCTTTTGGCCTTTTCGACCAAGCATTGGTATACTTACCATTGTGTTGAGGCTTCTTGGGTGGTTGCCCATTCCATTATCATTCCAAAATCCTGGTCAAAACTCTCTAAATAGATCTTTAACTATATTCTCTTCAATTACCTACTTTGGGTATGTGCTATCTGCTTCTTCTTAGGACCCTGACATCATCATCACTTATTGACTGCTTTTTAGCTTCTTCAGAAGATAGATGATAGATAGATGGATAGATAGATAGATAGATAGATAGATAGATAGATAGATAGATAGATATTTAGATAAATAGAAAGAAAGAAAAAGTGTGTGTGTCCACATTGTCAAAGAATGAACTTCCATTCTAATCTAAAAATCCATCTCTACAGAGTTTGACTTGTCTGGATCAATCTTTGAGAGCAAGACCTACTTTGGGTGCACACTGACAAACCATGTGGATCCATGAACTTTGTGAAAACTTAGGCTAAGTGGGAAACAGTCATAGGGATCTTACCTAATTCGAGAATTTACTAGGAAAATGTCAAAGTTGAAGCCTTTGAAATCTTTAAAGCCTTTGAAGCCAGAAGCCAGTTTAGATTTTAATCAAATAGTGGAAATTTTATGATGGAGTTGGGCCAAATATAGTTTATTCTGTGGAGTAGAATTACTGGAGCAGTCCTATATTAGAAGAAGGTATTTAGTTATATGATCTTTATGTAGTCTTAAACTATTGAATCATTTTAAGATCTGTCATGGGAATATTATCTTTCAGTTTGGGGCCAAAAAGTTGCCTTTTGATGAACTGCCTAGACATGGCAAAAACAATTTTCTAATTTTCTAAAAAGATATAAATAAAAGATCAATAACCACATAGGAAAAAGAAAAGTTTTATATATGAATAAGCAATTAACAGAAATGGTATGCAAATGGCACTTTAACCAGATGAAAAGACGCTCAAATTTTCTCATGAAACTTCTTAGGGCTGAGGGAGGAAATTTATAAGCTGAGACTGAAATATTTGATTACTTCAAAAAATAAGAAAATTCCCAATGACTTCTAGGTATGTCAAACAAAACAAAAATCTTAGAAAGCAGCTTAAAGAGGCTCCAGTAGCCTACAGAGGACAATTTAAGCATCAGTAAGGGATACTATGTGAAGACAACTAAGGTATAACAATACGTTTAAACCTATGAGATTATAATGATATTAAAACAACTCATTTGTCATATTTGAAAAATACCAAGGAAACAACTCTTTATTTTGAAAACTAATTTTAAAAATGGAAATAAACAGGCATTTTTCTGCATTCCTTGTACAAAATTATTTGAGTTGATAAGGAAAATCCTACCTGATAGGAATATATTAGTCAACAAAGTAAGAAGAAATGATACATTAGAATATCAAAGTTTTTAATCCCAATGCCAACATCAGAAAAAAGAAAAAAAAATCAGATATGATGTACCTCCTGGCAGGAACACAGATTACCACTACTTTTATAGGAAAAAGAAATCAAAACTGAATCCGGTCAAGCTTCTAGTTCTACCACTATTCAGGAAATGCAGGTGACCGAGAAGCACGCTGACACCATGGGAAGTAATCAACAAAATACAGAGTATGAGAAAAACCTATGGGCCTCCAGAGTATTTAAATATTTTTAACATTAATAGCCAATATGTAAAGATTTAGGATATTTTACCCAATAATCCATAGGGGCAAGTTTTCCAGAAAATTCAAAATGTCTATAACACTATCTTCAGTATAGAAAGCAATATTTATCTTGCTCCAGGTAGCAACTACATCTTCAAGATGAGCCATGCTTTCTCCAATTTACAACAGAAATCACCAGGCTCACTTCCATCATGTTACTATGTCTCTAGGTTTTTAATCTCTATTTTAAGAGATTTTGTCATCTATGATGGCTGGCGTGGTATACCAGACAGTGATGCATTCATTCAAGTCACTCAGAAAACAATTTGTATGTGTTTATTCTGTATCAGACACTGCACAAAGGACTGGGAATATAGCACCAAAACAAGTTTTTAAATGTTTATCTTTTTTCCTGTTCCTCTAACACTTTTTAAAAGTATTTGTGTTTTTTTAAGAGCAGCTTAGGTTCACAGCAAAATTGAGAGGAAATTACAGAGATTTCCCTTATACTCCGTGCTCCAATGCATGCATATAGCATTCCCCTTTATCAGCATCTCACTAGCATAGTACATTTGTTACAGTAGGTAAATCTATACTGACACATCATTATCACTTAAAGTCTATAGTTTACCTCAGGATTCACTCTTAGTGTTGTACATTTCATGGATCTGGACAAATGTATAGTGACACATATTTATCAGAATAATATCATACAGAGTATATTCACTACACTAAAAACCCTCTGTGCTCCACTTACTCATCTTATCCCTACCCCCCTCCCCCAAGTCCAGGCAACAACCCATCTTTTTACAACTTTGCCTTTTTCGGAATGTCATATAGTTGGAATCATAGAGTAAGTAGCCCTTTCAGGTGGGCTTCTTTCACTTAGTCCTATGCATTTATGTTTCCTGCATGTCAAGCCATTTCATGGCTTGACAAAGCATTTCTTTTTAGTGCTGAACAAGATTCCATTGTCTGGATGTACCACAGTTAATTTATCCACTCACTTATAGAAGGACATCTCGGTTGCTTCCACATCATAAATAATGTTGCCATTCGCATCCATGTGCAGGTTTGGGTGTAGATGTTATTTTCCAATTCCTTTGGATAAATACCAGGGAGCACTGATGACTGTATCATAAGAGTATGTTTAATTTTGTAAGAAGTCACCAAACTGACTTTCAAGTGTACCGTTTTGCATCCCCACCAGCAATAGATGAGAAATTCAGGTTGCTTCACATTCTTATCAGCATTTGAGGAGAAGCATCTTTTCATATGGTTATCTGCCATCTGTATATTGTCTTTGATGAGGTGTTTAAGAACTTTGGCCCATTTTTTTTATTTTTATTTATTTATTTATTTATGATAGTCACAGAGAGAGAGAGAGAGAGAGAGAGAGAGGCAGAGACACAGGCAGAGGGAGAAGCAGGCTCCATGCACTGGGAGCCTGATGTGGGATTCGATCCCGGGTCTCCAGGATCGTGCCCTGGGCCAAAGGCAGGCGCCAAACCGCTGCGCCACCCAGGGATCCCTGGCCCATTTTTTAATCGGGTTCTTTTCACTGAGTTTTAAGAGTTCTTTTTGCATTTTGGACAGCAGTCCTTTATCACACATGTCATTTGCAAATATTTTCTCCCAGTTTGTGGCTTGTTCTCATTCTCTTTGTATTGTCTTTCACAGAGAAGTTTTAAATTTTAATTAAGTCTCACATCAATTATTTCTTTCATGTTAAGTGTCTTTAATGTATCTAAAGTCTTATCACCACACTGAAGGTCATCTAGGTTTTCTCCTGTGTTATCATCTAGGAATTTTACAGGTTTATGTTTTATATTATATATTTATGTTTTATTAAGTCTCTGAACTACGTTAATTTTTGTGAAAAGCATAAAATTGGGAAAACTGGACAGCCACATGCAGAAGAATGAAACTAGACCACTCTCTTACACCAGACACAAAGATAAACTCAAAATGGATGAAAGATCTAAATGTGAGACAATAATCCATCAAAATCCTAGAGGAGAACACAGGCAACACCCTCTTTGAACTTGGCCACAGTAACTTCTTGCAAGATACATCTTTGAAGGCAAGGAAAACGAAAGCAAAAATGAACTATTGGGACTTAATCAAGATAAAAAGCTTCTGCACAGCAAAAGAAACAGTCAACAAAACTAAAAGACAACCTACAGAATGGGAGAAGATATTTGCAAATGACATATCAGATAAAGGGCTAGTTTCCAAGATCTATAAAGAACTTATTAAACTCAACACCAAAGAAACAAACAATCCAATCATGAAATGGGCAAAAGACATGAAGAGAAATCTCACAGAGGAAGACATAGACATGGCCAACACGCACATGAGAAAATGCTCCACATCATTTGCCATCAGGGAAATACAAATCAAAACCACAATGAGATCCCACCTCACACCAGTGAGAATGGGGAAAATTAAGAAGACAGGAAACAACAAATGTTGGAGAGGATGTGGAGAAAGGGGAACCCTCTTGCACTGTTGGTAGGAATGTGAACTGGTGCAGCCACTCTGGAAAACAGTGTGGAGGTTCCTCAAAGAGTTAAAAATAGATCTGCCCTACGACCCAGCAATGCACTGGGATCCCAAGATACAGATCCTGGGACACCGGCACCGCAATGTTTATAGCAGCAATGTCCACAATAGCCAAACTATGGAAGGAGCCATGATGTCTATTGACAGATGAATGGATAAAGATGTGGTATATAATATTATATAATACAATAATACAATGGAGTATTATTCAGCCATCAGAAAAGACAAATACCCACCATTTTCTTCAACATGGATGGAACTGGAGGGTATCATGCTGAGTGAAGTAAGTTAATCAGAGAAAGTCAATCATCATATGGCTTCACTCATAGAGGGAATATAAGAAATAGTGAATGGGATTATAGGGGAAAGGAGGGGAACTGAGTTGGAAAAATCAGAGAGGGAGACAAACCATGAGAGACTCCTAACTCTGGGAAACAAACAAGGGGTAGTGGAAGGGGAGGTGGGTGGGGGAATGGGGTGACTGGGTGACAGGCACTGAGGGGGATATGTGATGGGATGAGCACTGGGTGTTATACTGTATGTTGGCAAATCAAACTTCGATAAAAATATATATAAAAAAAGTGTAAAATCTTTCCCTAGATCATTTTTTTTTGTATATGCATGTCCAGTTGTTTCAGCATCACTTGTTGAAGAGACTATTTTGTGTTGCTTATTGCTTTTGCTCTTCTGTCAAAGATCAACTGACTATGCATATGGGATTTATTTCTAGGTTCTTTATTCTATTCCATTGGTCTATTTATCTGTTCTTTCACCAATACCACATTGTACTTTTGCTTTGTAGTGGGTCTTGAGCTGGGTAGTGTCAGTCTTCTAATTTTGTTCTTCTTCAATATTGTTTTGGGTAATCTGGGTTTTTAGCCTCATATAAACTTTAGAATCAATTTATTCATATTCATAAGATTACTTGCTCAGATTTTGAGTGGGATTACATTGAATCTATAGATCAAGTTGGAAAGAAAAGAATCTTGACAATATTAAGACTTCCTAGTAATGAACATGGAATCTCTCTCCATTTAACTAGTTTTTGTTTGATTTTGCTCATCAAAGTTTTGTCATTTTCCTCATATAGATCTTATTCAGATTTTGTTAGATTTATACATAAGTGCTTCATTTTGGAGGGTAGAGGGTGCTAATGTAAATGGCATTGTGTTTTTAATTTCAAATTCAATATGTCTATTACTGGCAAATAGAAAAAGTTAATTATCCTTTGTATATTAACTAGTATCTGCAATCTTGGTATAATCATTTATTAGTTCCAAGAGTTTTTTGTTGATTCTTGTAGATTTTATACACAGGTGATAATGTTATTTTCAAACAAAGATACTATTATGTCTTCCTTCCCAATGTGTTCCTTTTATTTCCTTTTCTTGTCTTACTGCCTCAGTGAAGACATCCAGTGTGATCATATTAATTTTCAAATGTTGTCTTGCATCAAATCTCAGATTTGCATATCTGAGATTAATCCCACTTAGTGGTGGTTTAGAATTCTTTTCATACATTGTTAAATCTTATTTGCTATTTTGTTGAGGGTTTTTGCATCTATGTTTATGAAAGATACTAGTCTTTAGTGTTCTTTTATGAACATACATGTCTTTGCCTGGTTTTGGTATTAGGGTAATCCTGGTCTCACAGAATGAGTAAGGAAGTATTTTTTCTGCTTCTATTCTCTGAAAGAAACCATAGGGAATTATTATAATTTCTTCCTTAAATGTTTGGTAGAATTTACCAATGTACATATCTGGGCCTGGTGCTTTCTGTATTAAAAGGCTATTAATCATTGATTCGATTTATTTAATAGAGGCCTATTCAGATTATCTATTTTTTTCTTGAAGTTTTGGAAGATTGTGTCTTTCAAGGAATTGGTCCATTTCATCTACAGAATCAAATTCATGAGCCTAGAGCTGTTCAGAGTACTTTTTTATTATTATTCAAATTTTCATGGGATCTGTAGTGATGTCCTCCCTTTTCTTTCTCTTTCTTTCTTTCTTCTTTCTTTCTTTCTTTCTTTCTTTCTTTCTTTCTTTCTTTCTTTCTTTCTTTCTTTCTTCTTTCTTTCTTCTTTCTTTCTTTCTTCTTTCACCTTTTTTTATAGAAAATATCAATACTGCATGACTATTGATTCACATAAAGAGACAGTGAGGTGGGCTGCATAATTTTATAGGTAAGGAAATTGATACTCAGAAAAGTCAAGTGATTCCTTGTCTCAGAAACTTTTTAATTTCTGATAATTTGTGTATTCACTCTCTCTCTCACTTTCTCTCTTTTTTTTATGTTAGCCTGGCCTGAAAGTTATACATTTCATTAACTTTTTCAAAGAACAAACTTTTGATTTCATTGATTTTCTCCATTGATTTTCTAACTTCAATTTAGTTGATTTCTGTACATTTCTTGATAAGAAGCACTTCTTAACAAGAAATATTTCTTTCCTTCTACTTAGTTTGGATTTAATTTGCTCTTCTTTTAGTTTCCTAAGGTGAAAACATATATGATTGATTTTAGATCATTTTTCTCTTCTACTATTAAGTATTCAATTTTATAATTTTCCCCAAAGAATGAATTTCACTATGTTTCACAAATTTTGTTATGTTTCATCTTCATTTAGTTCAAAATATTAAATTTTTCTTGAGATTTCTTCTTTGAGCCATGTGTTATTTAGAAGTATAGTGTTAAATCAATGCATATTTGAGGATTTTCCAGTTATCTTTCTGTTATTAATTTCCAGTTTAATTTCATTGTGGTCTGAGGGCTTCATTTGCTTTTAATCTAAGTGTGTCTTTGTAGTTAAAATATTTTTTATAAACAAATATAACAAAAACAAACAAAAAATGTAGCTAGGTCATGTTTTTTGATCCACTCTGACAATCTCACTTAATTGGTCCATTTGGACCATTGACACTCAAAGTGATTATTGATATAATTGGAATAATAGCTACCATATTTGATACTATTTTATATTGCACTGTTTTTTTGCTATTTTTAAATTCCAATCTTTTTCTGCCTTTTGTGGTTTTAATTGAACATTTATAGGATTCTATTTTCTCTTTTAGTATATCCATTATACTCTATTTTTTTTACTGTTTTAAATGGTTGCTATAGAATTTGCAATCTATATTACAACTAATCTAAGTTCACTTTCTATTTTTTAATGGCATTTAAAATATTGAGTTTATTACAAGAGTAAGCAATAGCCTTGATATTATCATTAACATTTGTTCCAAATATAAAATTCCATTTCATACACCTATCATATTAGCAATTTTTAACATGTTAAACATAATTTCTTATGTATAAGACACAGAACAGTCATAGCATACTTATTATTTTCAGTTCTCATTGCCATAACCCTAATTCTGCTTCTAATTAGCTAACACTTGTAATGACCATAGTTTCCAAGTGGTCTTCATTCAACTTTTTTCTCTTTCACATGTCTCTCAACAGTATTGTTTCATATTCTTTTAATCATGCATTAATCCTTTTAGATGGGCTTGACAGATGCCTATCTTTGATTTTTTTCAAGAACATAACTATATAAGATTTATCTTAGTACTCCCCAATTATAAATCTACTTTAACCAGAACTTTTACACACCTCTTAAAATTAACTCTGCTTGTTCAAGTCCCTAAAGCTTTACCATACCCTCCACTGAGTTTTTTTTTTCTATTCATCTGTACTACCAGTCTTTTAAAAGCTACACAGTAGCATATTTTCTTCAAAGACTTCACTACCCATTCTGTATAATTAGTGTTGATTTCATTTATTTATACTTTGTTTCATGAGTGTTCTGTTTTCTCCAGTATTTGTACTCTTTGCATTCCAGTTTTGGATGTTTCTATTGAAATATCTTCAAGTTTATATATTCTTTCTTCAGTCATATTTACTACTAATGAGCTACCAATGAAGTGATCAAAGACATTCTTCATTCCTAGTAGTGTTTAGGTTTTTAGGGTTTTTAGTTTTTTTTTGTTTTGTTTTGTTTTGTTTTTACCTCTAGCATTTCTTTTTGGTAACCTCTTAGGGTTCCTTGCTTACTTTTCCTATCCAGAAAGAAAATGCTTTCTATTTTTCTTTCTGAATTGTGTTTTTTATTACTTTTATATATATTTTTGGAATGTAGCTTTTTTAAAAAAATTAAATTCCAGTTAGTTAACATACAATGCAATATTAGTTTCAATAAAGTGTACAATCAAGTGATTCAACACTTCCATATAACACCTGGTGCTTATTACAGCAAGTGTGCTCCTTAATCCCCACCACACTTTTTACCTATTCCCCCACCCACCTCCCCTCTGGTAACTATTAGTTTGTTCCCTAGTTAAGAGTCTGTTTTTTTGGTTTGTCTCTTTTTTCATTATTCATCTATTTTGTTTCTTAAATTCCACATATGAGTGAAATCTTATGGTATTTGTCTTACTCTGACTTATTTAATTCAGCATAGTACTTTGTAGCTCCATCCATGTTGTTGCAGATGGCTAGATTTCATTCTTTTTTATGGCTGAGTAATATTCCATTGTGCTAATATATATCACATCTTCTTTACCCATTCATAAGTTGATAGACACTGGGGCTGTTTCCATAAGTTAACTAGTATAGATATGATCACTATAAACATTGAAGTGCATATCTCCCTTCAAATTAGTATTTTTATATTCTTTGTATAAATACCTAGTAGTGCAATTACTAGATCACAGTGTACTTCTATTATTAATTATTTAAGGAAACTCCATACTGTTTTCCAGAGTGGCTGTACCAGTTTGCATTCCACCAACAGTGCAGGAGGATTCCCTTTCAGTGGTGACAATAACATCCTCACCAGCACCCATTGTTTCTTGTATTGTTTGTTTTAGCCATTCTAACATGTATGAGGTGGTATTATCTCATTGTGGTGTTGATTTTCATTTCCCTGATGATGAATGCTGCTAAGAATTTTTTCATGTGTCTGTTGGCCATCTGGATGTCTTTTTAGAAAAAATGTTTATTCATGTCTTCTGCCCATTTTTTTAACTGGATTATTCATTTTGGGGAACTGCATTTTATAAATTTCGTATATATTTTGAATACTAGCCTTTTTATCAGATATATTATTTGCAAATATCTTCTCCCATTCCATAGGTTGCCTTTTAATTTTGTTGATTGTTTCCTTCACTGTGCAGAAGCTTTTTATTTTGATTAAGTCCCAATAGTTTTTGTTTACTTTGCCTCCAGAGACATATCTAGAAAGAAGTTGCTACAGCTGATGTCAAAGAGGTTGCTGCCTGTGTTCTTCTCTAGATTTTGATGTTTTCCTGTCTTATATTTAGGTCTTTCATCCATTTTGAATTTATTTTTGTGGATGGTGCAAGAAAGTGCCCAGTGTCATTCTTTTGCATGTTGCTGTCCAGTTTTCCCAACATTACTTATTGAAGACTGTCTTTTTCCCACTGGATATTTTTTCCTGTTTTGGGAAAAATCAATTGACTATATAGTTATGGGTTCATTTCTGAGTTTTTTATTCTGTTCCATTGATGTATATGTCTATTTTTCTGCCAATACCATACTATCGTAATCACTACAGCTTTGTAACATAACATGAAGTCCAGAATTATGAGGCCTCCAGCTTTGCTTTTCTTTTTCAAGGTTGCTTTGGCTATTCAGAGACTTTTGTGGTTCCATATGAATTTTAGGATTTTTCTAGCTCTGTGAAAAATGTTAGTGGTGTTTTCATAGGGATTGAATTAAATGTATAGATTGATTTGGGTGGTATAGAAATTTTAAAAATATTTGTCCTCCAATCCATGAGCATAGAATATTTTTCCATTTGTTTGTGGCATCTTCAATTTCACTGATAAGTGTTTTATAGTTTTCAGAATACAGATTTTTCACCCCTCTGGTTAAGTTTATTCCTAGGTATCTATATTTTTTGGTGCAATTGCAAATGGGATTGATTCCTTGATTTATCTTTCTGCCACTTCATTATTGCTGTGTAAAAGGAAACATATTTCTGTACATTGATTTTGTATCTGCAACATTACTGAATTTGTTTATCAGTTCTAGTAGTTTTTCCAGTGGAGTCTTCCAAATTTTGTATATAAGTATCATGTCATTTACAAATAGTGAAAGTTTGACTTCTTTGATTTGGATGCCTTTTATTTCTTTTATTGTATGATTACTATTGCTAGGATTCCCAGTACTATGGTTCAATAACAGTGGTGAGAGTGGACTGTTCCTGAGCACAGAAGAAAATCTCTCAGTTTTTCTCCACTGAAGATGACATTAGTTGTGGGGTTTTCATATATGGCCTTTATGATGTTGAGGTATGTTCCCTCTAACTCTAGTTGTTGAGGATTTTTAAAATGAATGAATGTTGTACGTTGTCAAATGCTTTTTCTGTAACTCTTTGAAAGGATCATACGGTTCTTATCCTTTCTTTTATTAATGTGGTGTATCACACTGATTGATTTGTGACTATTGAACTACACTTGCAACCCAGGAATAAATCCCACTTGATTCTGGTGAATGATTTTTTTTAATGTATTACATTCAGGGTGCTAGCACTTTTTGAGAATTTTTGCATCCATGTTCATCAGGGATATTGACTTGTAGTTCTCTTAATTAGTGGAATCTTTATCTGGTTTTGATATCATGACGTCTAAATAATATGCTACTAAACAATGAATAGGTCAACCAGGAAATCAAAGAAGAAATTTAAAAATACACAGAAGCAAATGAAAATGAAAACACAATGTCCAAAACCTTGGGATGTAGCAAAAGCAGTCCTAAGAAAGAAGTAAATAGAAATACAGGCCTATCTCAAGGAGCAAGAAAATCTCATAACCTTATACCTATAAGAGCTAGAAAAAGAACAACAAAAAAAGCCTACAAAAGCAGAAAGAAGAAAATTATGAAGATTAGAGCAGAAATAAATGACATAGATCAGATCAATGAAACCAGAAGCTGGTTCTTTGAAAAAAATAAAATTGACAGGCTTCTACCCAGACTTATCGAAAAGAAAAAAGACCCAAATAAATAAAGATCACAATTGAAAGAGGAAAAATAACAACCAACACCACAAACAATTATAAGACAATATTATGAAAATGTATAAGTCAACAAATTGGACAACCGAGAAGAAATGTATAAATTCCTAAAAACATATAAACTATCAAAACTGAAACAGGAAGAAATAGAAAACTTGAACATACTAATAACCAGCAATACAATTGAATCGGTAATCAAAAAACTCCCAACAAACAAAAGTCTAGGAGATGGCTTCACATGTGAATTCTACCAAATATTTAAAGAAGAGTTAATACTTATTCTTCTCAAACTATTCCAAAAAAATAGAACAAGAAAGAAAACTCCCAAATTCATTTTATAATGCTTACATTACTGTATTTGTCTACTTTATCCATTAGAGACCTTAGCATATTCATCGTAACTGTTTGAAATTCCCAGTCTGATCATACCAATATCCCTGTGATATCTGATTTTGATTTTTGTCTTCTCCCTTCAAATTTTCTCATTTTTGGTTTTGTTTTTTTTTTTTTTTGCTTTTAATTTTGCCTTGTAATTTTTTCCCCTAATAATGGCATGAGGTACTGAATAAAAAGAATATTTATAAATAGACCTTTAGTAATGTGGAGGTAAGGTATGAAGATAGAATGTGTTATAGTTCAATGAGTAGGTCTCAGTCCTTTAGGGGAGGCTCTACCTCTAGACTGTACACTCCACAGTGTTTCTCAGGACTTTTTCTGCCCCCTTTAAGTGGGATAGGATGGCCAGAGTGAACTGGAGCTAGGTATTCCCTTTCCCCAAATCAGTTAGGCTCTGATGATAACCTAACAGATCAGGCTCTCATTAACTAGTTTCTCCTGAGGGCAGGAGTTGTTAAGGAGAAGAAAGTGCTCTAGTGCATTTCAATATGGTTTCTTTTTCCCTTTCCCTGCCAGAAGCACAAGAGGATTTTTCTCCAATATTTACTTTGAGAGCCTAGTATAGCTCCTGGTGGTAAATCTCATAAAATTGTGGGGCTCCCCTTGGAGTTTTCAACTTACAGAGTTGTCCAAACTGAATGTCCAGCAATTCACCAATTATAGTTGAGGTTTTCGAACCTAGCACTGGTTCCTACAATGATTTTTACTTGTCTCTCCTTCAATAAATTGTTATTCTCTGGTATTTGTCTGTTGGTGTGCCCAATTTTGTGGGCAGCTATTTGCCCTGTGCCCTCCTCCTCTCTTACAGATCCTAAGAGGGTTGTTGATTTTTCAGTCTTTTCAGCTTCTTATTTAGGATGGAGCTCCTTACATGTGGAATTGGAAAAGCTGGTCATTTATGTTTCATAGAGTGACATTTGCTGTTTCTGAATTCAAGTTTAGCTGTGAAAAGGAATGCCCTCAAAAGAGATTGCTGAAAAAGGAAAATAATAAAATGATTTGAAGTGTGGACTGGGGAAACTGGGATTGCCAGTTGCTTCCAGGGGTACAATGCTCTGCTCAGTTTAGAACAAAGTTATTTTGAAGTAATGTTCATGTGAAGGTGCCTCTTAGGCATTTAGGAAGACGCATACAACTTCCTTGCCTCAACCCTACCCTATGTGTGATGGTCCCAAACTGGAGGTCTATTTTATTCTATTAAGAGAGAACAAAGCCAAGTGTATTTTAAGTAATTTTGTGGGGAAACAAATAGTAATCTGAATGAATTAACATCTTTTTCCTAGCACATCAATTTCTGATCCTTAAATATCATTTATCTATTAACAGTTTATTCATAGCAGATTATTAATCCATGGCTAGTCCATCTTGCCTCACAACAGAGTGCATAATCTACTTGTTCCACTGTCTACTATCCAGCTGACGTTTTATGCTCCTTAGCAAAATAAAGTAGTAAGTCCATTTTTAACAAAGTAACATAGCATTCTGAAACTAAAATCAAATGACCTTTGGGTTATCTGTACCTCTACTTTTTCCCCACTGGCATGGAAACAGGAGAGTTGTCTCAGAAAACATGTATAAAAGAAAGGGAGGATTACAGAACTGGAATTAGTATTGATGAAGATAGCAAGCACAAGTAAGGAAGGATGTACAGATAGAAAATAAATAAATAAAAAAGAGGTAGAAGCAGGAGAAATTGAATTCTAAACTTCACTCCATCAGGTATTTTCCTTCAACCTCCTGGAGCAATACTCTTGCCCTGTGGACACACTTGAAGCAAGGGCAGCAGAGAGGAGAGGTTAACTACAGATTTTTACTAAGTAAATGTTTCACTTCAGCTGTATCATTAAGAGTGACAGAGACATTGCCAGAATTTCAGATGGGTGTGAATTATGGCTCATGAATAAAAATAAGGAAAGATCAAATATGAATATTTCCTCGATAGGGAAAAAAACTCAGGAAGGGAGTAGACTATTTCCATGTCCAGACAGTTCAGTACTGTCTAACTCAGCACCCAATTTATATATTGAATCCTAACCTAGGTATACGTTTAGTCAAGCATTGTATGTTTAAAACACAATTCTTGTGACCTTCAGAGATTTGATTCATGGCATCCTAATTGAGTAGGGCCCTAAGTTTATGAATGGGTGTTCTGTGTACACAAGGCTTTGTCTATTTCACCATCATTTCTCACAACTCTCTATAACTTCAGAATGGAACTCTCAGATTTGCTTTTTGGATAAAGCCTGAGCACTTGCCAAGCAGGCAAGACTCTCCAGAATTTTGCCCAAAACGTGTATTTCCTTTTTGCCATATTTTTATCTTTCATTTACAAACTTTCAGCTCAAGCCAAACTTAACTACTCAAGCCAGTTGCTCTTCAACCTCATTATTTGTTCAAGTAGCTGCCCCGACTGAAATACTCACTACATTGGTATCACATATGTTCTCCACTTTTTCCAGGAAGCCTTTCCTGATTCTCTAGTTAGATATAATGTCTTCCTCCTCTCAACACACTTAGTGGGTTTTATTTTTATTTTTTTAAATATTTTATTTATTTATTCATGAGAGACACACAGAGAGAGGCAGAGACACAGGCAGAGGGAGAAGCAGGCTCCATGCAGGGGGCCTGATGTAGGATTTGATTCCG
The DNA here is from genome assembly GCF_053574225.1 of Canis aureus. Taxonomy (NCBI): domain Eukaryota; kingdom Metazoa; phylum Chordata; class Mammalia; order Carnivora; family Canidae; genus Canis; species Canis aureus. The sequence goes on along the minus strand of NC_135642.1, from coordinate 8,328,834 downwards.
GGACTCCAGGATCACACCCTGGGCCGAAGGCAGGCTCCAAACCACTGAGCCGCCCAGGGATCCTCACTTACTGGGTTTTATATGAGTTTTCTGTTGTACATCTCCCACTTCTCATAACACTAGTTTTATGTATGTTTATAAAGGGTCCCTCAAACTGTGTTGCCACTGTGTTTCCATGTCAACAAGTCAACAACACCATTATAGGGAATCCTACTTAGGTCCTTATTCTCTGAGAAAGAGTCTAACTTGGACATAAGTTAGTGATGCCTTCTATTCTCAAGCTTGAGTTTTGCAATATGTAAGGACAATATCTTTATGCTGGGCAGTGTTCTTAGATCTGTAAAGCCTATTTTATCTGACCTCTACAGTCCTCAGAGGTGAGTTTCTTCCATGTTTATAAATCAAGAGACTTAGAATTTAAAAAATCACTCAAGGTTATGCAGTGCATAAACCTCTGAATCTGGTCTTTATGCCCATCAACCTTTATACCCCACTTGCTTTTTACTGTGCCCTCATATTTTGTTAATGATTTATATTTACAAAGCAAAATAATTTCTTAATACAGAATGTGTGTCTTTGTTTTTTCTTTTAAATACAGAAGCCCAACTTCTGTCTGCCTATCTCATGTCCAAATTGTTTCTTTAACTCACTCTCTTTCTCTAATGTACATGTCTTTTTGCATATAGTGGAGGTTCTGTGTACTTAATAAAGATTCTGGAATTCCTTCCTGGTAACTCTAGAAACTTCATAGGTAAAACAATAATATCTTTGACAGCAGATGGCTACAATCATTCCTACCATGGTTCACTGGACTAAGACCACTGAGATCCTAAAGCTCTTGGTAAAGGCCACCCACTCCAGGAGGAAGCTTCCTCGAAGAGGTGACAGACTCTTTGTACACAAACTTACTCCAAAGACGTTCTGGTGTCAAAAAGGAGTGATAACTTTCAGCAAATATCTGCACCTATCCCTCAGATTATTCTCTCACTGAAACCTTAGGAATTTGTACTGTGAAAAAATATTAAGAAACACATACGCAGTTTCACCTTTTGCCTCAGAAGATAGTATTATAAAAAATGTTTAGAATGCAGTTTTTCCTTAGTTTGAATCCAAATTCTGCTGCTTACCTGTTGTCTGACCTTGCCTCCTAAGGCAAGGGAAATAAAAACAAAAATAAACAATTGGGACTACATCAAAATATAGAGCTTTTGAAAAGATGCTCAACATCACTCATCATCAGGGAAATGCAAATCAAAACAACAATGAGATATCACCTTACACCAGTTAAAATGGCCACAATCAAAATGACAAGAAATAACAAGTGTCTGCAGGGATGTGGGGGAAAAGGAACCCTTGTGCACTATTGATGGGACTGTCAACAGAGGTCGTCAGTGTGGAAAACAGTAGAAATACCATATGATCCAATAATTCCACAATTGTGTATTGAACCAAAGGAAATGAAAACATTAATTTGAAAAGATATATGCATCCCTATATTTATTGCAGCATTATTTACAATAACCAAGGTATGGAAGCACCTTAAGTGTCCATCAATAGACGAATGGTCAAGGAAAATGCGATATACCCATACACCCCACACACACCCACACACAAAGGCATATTGTGTAGCCGTTAAAAAAAGGATGAGGTTGTGCCATTTGAGAAAACTTGGATAGACTAAGAGGATAAGTCAGACTGGGGAAGATAAATACTATATGATTCCACTAATAAGGAGGGTGGGCAAAAAGGGTGGAACAGAGAAAGAGATATAGGCTTTCAGTTATAGAATGAGTAGGTCACAAGAATAGAAGGTACAGCATAAAGGACGCAGTCAATGATACTGTAATAATGATATATGATAACAGATGGTAGCTACATTTGCGATGAACACAACATAATGTATAAACTTGCCAAATCTCCAAATTGTACACCTAAAATTAATGTAATATTGTGTGTCAACTATCCTCAAAAAATTATATCTTCTCCCATTCAAAAAATAATTTAAAAAATAAAATAAATTTTAAAAATAATGTATGGCTCAGGTAAGTACCTAAAATGTTAGCTATTATTATTGTTTTCCAAAACTTTATGGATTATTGAGTTATTATTGGAGGAAGAAGAGGATTGAGAAAAGCTGAGAGAGACTAAGTTATATTATTTATATTGGGGTAAAATTAACATAACCTAAAACTCACCATTTTAATCATATACAATTCAGTGGCTTTTGGTACCCTACCATGTTGTACAATCATAATTATCTAGTTCCAGAACTTTTCATTACCCCAAAATGAAACCTCTACCCATCAGCTATTAAAAAAAACTCCCAAAAAACAAAATCAAGGATCAGATGGTTTCACTGGTGAGTTCTACCAAACATTTAAGAATACCAGTATTTTTTTAACTTTTCCAAAAATAGAAGAAGAGGGAACACTTCCAAACTCATTTTATCAGGGCAGCATTACTCTGATACCAAAACCAGATGAGGATGGAAGAATTCTAAACAAAATATTAGCAAACTGAATTTAACAATGCATTAAAAAGAATCACACACCATGATCAAAAGCAATTTATTCCAGTGAGCAAGGATGGTTCAACATCTGCTAATCAATGTAATGCATCATGTTAACAAAATGAATGATAAAAATGATAAAAATCATATGATTATCTGGATAGTTATAGAAAAGGTATTCAAAAAAAAGAAAAGATATTCAACAAATTTGACATCCATTTATGATAAACACACTTAACAGAGTGGATATAGAAGAAAGATTCCTCAACATAATAAAGGCCATATATGACAAACTCACAGTTAACATCATACTCAAAGGTGAACAGATCAAAACTTTTTTTTTTAAATTTTTTATTGGTGTTCAATTTACTAACATACAGAATAACCCCCAGTGCCCGTCACCCATTCACTCCCACCCCCCGCCCTCCTCTCCTTCCACCACCCCTAGTTCGTTTCCCAGAGTTAGCAGTCTTTACGTTCTGTCTCCCTTTCTGATATTTCCCACACATTTCTTCTCCCTTCCCTTATATTCCCTTTCACTATTATTTATATTCCCCAAATGAATGAGAACATATAATGTTTGTCCTTCTCCGACTGACTTACTTCACTCAGCATAATACCCTCCAGTTCCATCCACGTTGAAGCAAATGGTGGGTATTTGTCATTTCTAATAGCTGAGTGATATTCCATTGTATACATAAACCACATCTTCTTTATCCATTCATCTTTCGTTGGACACCGAGGCTCCTTCCACAGTTTGGCTATTGTGGACATTGCTGCTATAAACATCGGGGTGCAGGTGTCCCGGCGTTTCACTGCATCTGTATCTTTGGGGTAAATCCCCAATAGTGCAATTGCTGGGTCGTAGGGCAGGTCTATTTTTAACTCTTTGAGGAACCTCCACACAGTTTTCCAGAGTGGCTGCACCAGTTCACATTCCCACCAACAGTGTAAGAGGGTTCCCTTTTCTCCGCATCCCCTCCAACATTTGTTGTTTCCTGCCTTGTTAATTTGCCCCATTCTCACCGGTGTGAGGTGGTATCTCATTGTGGTTTTGATTTGTATTTCCCTGATGGCAAGTGATGCAGAGCATTTTCTCATGTGCATGTTGGCCATGTCTATGTCTTCCTCTGTGAGATTTCTCTTCATGTCTTTTGCCCATTTCATGACTGGATTGTTTGTTTCTTTGGTGTTGAGTTTAATAAGTTCTTTATAGATCTTGGAAACTAGCCCTTTATCTGATACATCATTTGCAAATATCTTCTCCCATTCTGTAGGTTGTCTTTGAGTTTTGTTGACTGTATCCTTTGCTGTGCAAAAGCTTCTTATCTTGATGAAGTCCCAATAGTTCATTTTTGCTTTTGTTTCTTTTGCCTTCAAAGATGTATCTTGCAAGAAGTTACTGTGGCCGAGTTCAAAAAGGGTGTTGCCTGTGTTCTTCTCTAGGATTTTGATGGAATCTTGTCTCACATTTAGATCTTTCGTCCATTTTGAGTTTATCTTTGTGTATGGTGAAAGAGAGTGGTCTAGTTTCATTCTTCTGCATGTGGATGTCCAATTTTCCCAGCACCATTTATTGAAGAGACTGTCTTTCTTCCAATGGATAGTCTTTCCTCCTTTATCGAATATTAGTTGACCATAAAGTTCAGGGTCCACTTCTGGGTTCTCTATTCTGTTCCACTGATCTATGTGTCTGTTTTTGTGCCAGTACCACACTGTCTTGATGACCACAGCTTTATAGTACAACCTGAAATCTGGCATTGTGATGCCCCCAGATATGGTTTTCTTTTTTAAAATTCCCCTGGCTATTCGGGGTCTTTTCTGATTCCACACAAATCTTAAAATAATTTGTTCTAACTCTCTGAAGAAAGTCCATGGTATTTTGATAGGGATTGCATTAAACGTGTATATTGCCCTGGGTAACATTGACATTTTCACAATATTAATTCTGCCAATCCATGAGCATGGAATATTTTTCCATCTCTTTGTGTCTTCCTCAATTTCTTTCACAAGTGTTCTATAGTTTTGAGGGTATAGATCCTTTATATCTTTGGTTAGGTTTATTCCTAGGTATCTTATGCTTTTGGGTGCAATTGTAAATGGGGTTGACTCCTTAATTTCTCTTTCTTCAGTCTCATTGTTAGTGTATAGAAATGCCACTGATTTCTGGGCATTGATTTTGTATCCTGCCACACTACCGAATTGCTGTATGAGTTCTAGCAATCTTGGGGTGGAGACTTTTGGGTTTTCTATGTAGAGTATCATGTCATCGGCGAAGAGGGAGACTTTGACTTCTTCTTTGCCAATTTGAATGCCTTTAATGTCTTTTTGTTGTCTGATTGCTGAGGCTAGGACTTCCAGTACTATGTTGAATAGCAGTGGTGAGAGTGGACATCCCTGTCTTGTTCCTGATTTTAGGGGAAAGGCTCCTAGTGTTTCCCCATTGAGAATGATATTTGCTGTGGGCTTTTCATAGATGGCTTTTAAGATGTCGAGGAATGTTCCCTCTATCCCTACACTCTGAAGAGTTTTGATCAGGAATGGATGCTGTATTTTGTCAAATGCTTTCTCTGCATCTAATGAGAGGATCATATGGTTCTTGGTTTTTCTCTTGCTGATATGATGAATCACATTGATTGTTTTACGGGTGTTGAACCAGCCTTGTGTCCCAGGGATAAATCCTACTTGGTCATGGTGAATAATTTTCTTAATGTACTGTTGGATCCTATTGGCTAGTATCTTGTTGAGAATTTTTGCATCCATGTTCATCAGGGATATTGGTCTGTAAAGATCAAAATTTTTACACTAAAACCAGAAACAAAAAAAAAAAAAGGATTTTAACTCTCCACTTTTATTCAACATAGTATTGGAAGTCCTGGCCAGAATAAATAGGCAGGAAAAAGAAATAAAAAGTATCCAAATAGGAAAGGAAGAAATAAAGCTATTACTATTTGCAAATGACATAATATTATGTATAAAAAACCCTTTGGAGCACCTGGGTGGCTTGATGGTTGAGCGTCTAGACCTTTGGCTCAGGGCTGCCTTCAGCTCAGGTTGTGATCTCAGGGTCCTGGGATTGAGTCCCACTTCAGCTCTCCGCAGGGAGCCTGCTTCTCCCTCTGCCTGTGTCTCTGCCTCTCTCTCTGTATGTCTCACGAATAAGTAAATAAAATCTTTTTTTAAAAAAAGAAAAGAAAACCCTTTAAGAGTCACTCCAGAAACTGTTAAACAAATTCAGTAAAATTGCGAATAAAATCAATAAACAAAAATCTATTGCATTTCTATACACTAATAATGAATTATCAGAAAGAGAAATTAAGGGACGCCTGAGTGGCTCAGCAATTGAGCGTCTGCCTTCAGCTCAGGTCGTGATCCTGGGGTCCTGGGATCAAGTCCCGAATCGGGCTCCCTGTGAGGAGCCTGCTTCTCCCTCTGCCTATGTCTCTGTTCTTCTCTCTGTGTGTCTCTCATGAATAAATAAATAAAATCTTAAAAAGAAATTAAAATATCTACCTCATTTACAATTGCATCAAAAAGAATAAAATAACTAGGAATAAATATAACCAACAAGGTGAAAGACCTGTACACTGAAAAGTATAACACATTGATGAAATACATTGAAGAAGACACAAATAAATGGAAAGATTTTTTTGTGCTCATAGGTTGGAAGAATATTGTCAAAATATTCGTTCTACAGATGCAATGCAATCCCCATCAATACCCCAATGGTGTTTTTCACAGAAATAAACAATTCTAGAATTTGTAGGGATCCACAAAAAATCCTGAATAGCCAAAGCAATCTTGAGAAAGAACAAAGCTGGAAGCATCACAGTCTCTAATTTCAAACTATATTGCAAAGCTATATTAATAAAAAAGTATTAGCGTAAAAATAGACACATAAATCAATGGAATAGAGAGCCCAGAAATTCTTGGCTATTTTTACATTTTATATTTTGATTACTATTTTCTCTTTTTATGCTACTACCATACTCTTGTTTTTTTTTTTTTACCATACTCTTTTGATTAATATACATATAACATATTTTATATATATATATATATTCAATTAACTTACAACAAAAAGACCAAAATATGCAATGAGAAAAGGACAGTCTCTTCAATAAATGGTATTAAGAAAACTGGACAGCCACATGCAAGAGATGAAACTTTACCACTAGCTTATATCATACACAAAAATTAACTTAAAATGGATGAAAGACTTGAACCTAAGAAGATATAAATTTCCTAGAAGACACATTGGTAATAAGCTCCTTAACATCAATCTTAATAATAACTCTGGATTTAACACCAAAAGTGAAGACAACAAAAACAAAAATAAGTAAGTGAGGCCACAATCAAACTAGACAGCCTCTGCACATCAAAGGAAACCAGCAAAATGAAAGGGTGACCTAATGAATGGGAAAAAAATGTTTGCAAATTATATCTGATGTTAAGATCCACAATATATAAAGAACCCATACAAATCAATATCAAGAAATTCCAATGAAAAATGAGAAGATAATCTGAATAGATATTTATTTTTCCAAAGAAAGCATACAGATGGACAACAAGTCCATAAAAGATGGTCAACACCATTAATCATCATGGAAACAAAACTTGAAACCCACTGAGATCAACTTATATCTCTTAGAATGGTTATTATCAGAAAGAGAAATAACATGTGTTGGCTAGGATATGGATAAAGGGCACTGTTGGTGGGAGTGTAAATTGGTCCAGCCACTAGAGAAAACAGTATCGAAGTTTCTCAAAAAAATTAAAATAGAACTACCATATGATCCAGCAATTCCACTTCTGGGTATTTATCTGAAAGAACCAAAAGCACTAACTCATATTCATAACCTGTATTCATAACGTGCAGCATGATTTCCTATAGCCAGATATTGGAATAATCTCAGTGCCTATCAATGAGTGAATGGAAAAGAAGATTAATATATATAATAGGTATATTTATATGTATATAAACGCACATTTATCTACACACATGCACTATACACACACACACAATGGAATACTACTCTGCCATAAAAGAGTATGAAACCTTGCCATTTGTGACATGGATGGATTCTTTTAAAGATTTTATTTACTTATTCATGAGAGACACACAGAGAGAGGCAGAGACACAGGCAGAGGGAGAAGTGGGCTCCCTGCGGGGAGCCCGATGAGTGACTTGACCCGAAGGCATACCTCAGCCACCCAGGCGTCCCAACATGGATGGGTCTTAGGTACATTACACTAAGTGAAATAAGTCAGAGAAAGACAAATATTGCATGATCTCACTTACATGCTGAATCTAAAACAAAACAAAACAAAACCCTGAGAGTGGGTAAAATGGGTGACAGTGATCTAAAAGTTACAAACTTCCACTTATAAAATAAATAAGTTATGGGGATTTAATTACAGCATGGGGCTATAGTTAATAATACTATGTTGCATATTTGAAAGTTGCTGAGACAGTAGACCTTAAAAATTCTCATTACAAAAAAAATGTTATTCTGTGTGGTGATGGATGTCAACTAATGATGATCACAAATATCAAATCATTTTGTTGTACACCTGAAAGTAATATTTTATATGTCAAGTATATCTCAAAAAGACTTGCAATATTTTGTAAGGCTTTGGAGTGGTATTTTGTGTGGCTGTAACATTATGCTGAGACAGATCTTAAGTTGGGAGAACAAAATTCCAGTTTGGGGGGCAGATTTCTAGGGAGAGTTGGGTTTCTATAAAAAATAAGGCAAATCAAAAAGTGTGTGGTACTTTCTGTTGGTTCAGAGTGTCTCAAAGAACAAACTGAGCATTCCATCCAGGAAGCCCCATTATGGCTCCAGAATTTTTCCATCCCCTGGGGACTACTTTAGAAGCAGCCCAGGCCACCATGGTAGCTACATAGGAGTTTGGGGTAGTCAGTGTGCACCACAGGAGACAAGACAGGAATATCAGCCATTATCAACTGTCCACACACGGGAACTCCAAAGGCATCCTGGGAACAATGGAAGGCATGACAATAAGGCACCATGTGTAGGATAGAGGGTCATCCACAGACTTTATCTTGGTAGGCTTGGGCTGCCATTACAAAATGCCACAGACTGGGCGCTGGCTGCCACTACAGAAATTTGGGGGTTTTTTTGCAATTCTAGAGGTGAAAGTCCAAGACCAAGATATGCTGAGTTTTTATTTCTCCTGATGCCTGTCTCCTTGGCTTATAAGCGGCCTCCTCTGTGTCCTCACGTGATCTTTTTTTCTGTGTAGGAGTGTCCCTCATATCTCTCTTCTTTTAGGACACCAGTCTTATGGGATTAGGAACCCACTGTTAGGATACCATTTAACTTTAATTACCCCCCATAAAGATCTTATCTCCCAATCCAGTAACTTTGGGGGTTAGGGCATCGACAAAGGAATTTTTAGGGGACACAATTCAGCCCATAATGCCATCTCACACCTATACCATAGAACACATTTCATTCACACTCCCTAGATCTGCAGGGGATTGGAATTCTAGTGGGTAAACCAGGTTAACTGTACTGTTATTCTTCATCTTATTATATTTTCTTTTCTCTCCCCCCATCCTATTATGCTTTCTAACAGCTGATCCTGAAGCTGCTCTCATGATTAACTGGAATATTTGAGAAGGATGAAGTGAGCCACTGTCCTTTCTCGACATTCTCAAGAAAGAAGCAACACTGTACAGAATCTTACTATGTATTTTTGTTAGATAGAACTGCCATTTTGCACACAGACCACGTTCAAAGATCTAGGGTGAATAAATTCACCATTTTTAGAATCAAAATTATGTAAATGATCATCTCATTTTAACAGTATTTGTAACATTCTTCAAGTTTTAGAAATGGCTTTATATATGAATGAATGAATAAATAGTATTTCTCTTTCTTACGGCAACGTAAATGCAATTATGCTCATGGAGGGAAATAGAAAGAAAAGAATTATAGGTTCAATAAAATGCTGATCTCCAAAGCAGCAGTTGACATTTTCAGGTAGTTTTTGACAAAAGTCACAGTGCAGAGAGTTCTTAGAGTCTGTCATGGCTTCCAGATAAGGGAAATCATCTCACCTCCAAGTTGTATCCCTCCACCCTCTTCCAAAATGTGTCCAAGCAGGTACTGGTTTTGTTATAGTCAATTTAGCACCTTAATCATTTTTAACGGTTCTGTTCCCCTCATTTCATTTTCTCTGGGGTTCAGCACTATAAACATGTCTCTGTGGTTGCTCAGCTCAATAGGATGTAGAGATCTTAGTTCCTATAGTTGAACAGGACCCAAGGTTTTGGGTTTGTTTGTGTGAATATTATTTTAAGGAGTTTTATTGCAAAATGCTAATATTCAGGACACTTCAGAACATTCTTATACTATACCAAATCTGATTTTTGGTAACTGGTTTTAAAGTGTTACCTGAGTCATCTCATCCCCCGCCCACCTCCCCTTCTTCACCCTTTGTTTCCCAGTTAGGAGTGTCTCATGGCTTGTCTCCCTCTCTAATTTTTCCCACTCAGTTCCCCTCCTTTCCCTTATTTCTTGTATTTCACTATTTCTTATATTCCACATGAGTGAAACCATGTGATGATTGTCCTTCTCCAATTGATTTATTTCACTCAGCATCATACCCTCCAGTTCCATCCACATCAAAGCAAATGGTGTGTATTCATCCTTTCTGAGGGCACTTGATCAGATGAACACTAGCAGTTATACTATATGTTGGCAAATCGAACTTCAATTAAAACAAATGTGAAAAACGATAAATAAAAAAATGAAGTGTTACTTGAGTATTTCTCTCATGGGGACTTTCAGGTAGAAATACTACTGAGTGATTAATAAGAGATGTTAATTTGATTCAAGGTTTATTGTGACACACCAACCCACGGATAGCTTTTATGGCAGTTTTACAGTCTCAGTAGCCTTACCTTAGCAGGTTTATCTCCCGGTTTTTCACCATGTGTTTCTAAACGCAGAGTAAAACTTGATTGTCCCAGCAGGGCTTCTGACCGTTCTATCTTTTCAGACAAATCAAAGGCCTGAACGGTGGCAAAGCCTGCATCGGTAAGCAAGCTAGAGGAATTCAGCAATATTCACCCAGTGTTTATTCCATAGGAGCTCAAGCAATTTATGAGCCAAAGAGGATTTGAAATATAAGACTTCTAAGGCATAATATTATTTGCAGCACACAACAAAATCTTCTACTTTATTATGTGGAATAACCTGATACTCAAGAGGGTCCTTCATCAAGAGGTTTGTAGCCTTTGAGTAGGTATCTCCTAGAGGCTTGAAGATTCAATTTCCCTGCAGATACTGTTCTTCTCGAGTATAAACAAGCCCTGGGTATAAACCTCCTGAGAATCTCTGAGACTCTGCAAACCAGACAGGCCCAGACTTCGTCCCCAGGAAGTTCTCCAAATTTAGTGAACACTGGAGACAGAACCAAAGATCATTTTCTAAATCTCATATGTTTTCTGTAGCTCCTAAAGCTGAATAACACATTGGTGATAATATCTGGGGCAGTGAGGTTGGGTATCATTCTGTTTAATTCACTGTGATTTGGAATTTTTTTATTAGCATTCCTACAGAGCATGGACTAACCTACTCCCACTTAATTATCTAAACCCTCAGCTAAGGGGTAATAAATAAGATTAATACAGTATTTAAGATAAGTGGCACTAGGCAGCCTCTCCATTGATTGTGGAATGTGTTAAGGTTTTGTCTTTCATGTCCACATAAGAGAAGAAAAAAGCAAGCTTAAGGGAAAGGACTCATTAAAAGTCCTTTGTCTAAAAACCTTGGGAAGTTTGACATCCTATTCTTTGTGACCTTTGAGTGATCACAACTACAGCCAGAGATAATGTTTTTAATGTCGCAGTTTGAACAGGGCCCAATATTTTAAATTAAATCCACAGATTAAGCTTTCTTATAAATTTCCTGGTTCCGTTGCCTTACATTATTAGATATATTTCTGTTTCCTCTGCTTTCACAGACCTAAATAATGAAAACTCTTTATAGTTCTTCCAAAGCTCACCGATTCTGACATGTGGTATTCACATTTTGTGAGTAATTTCCAAGGCACTTCCTATTTTTCTGTTGAGCTGTATGCCAAGATAACTTTTGGAAGGTACAGCGGCATAGGTAATTGGCAATGATCCAGGTTTGTGTTGGCTATGTTATGGAGGTGTTTCTATAAATTAGGGATCCATGCAAACAGGTAAACTTTATTACCTAATCATAATTCTCATTGGGGGTGTTCCCTTACTTTATATTCTTTTCATATATTTATATGAAATTGCTTCAGATGATGTTTTTTCTTCGGAAAGAGCTCATCGATAAATATCCAAAACCAGCCATAATTAGATAAGCTGGCCAATTAAATAAGGAAACACAATATCTTGTTAGCAATTGGCATCAACTGTTGGGTGACATTTTGATAAACTGCTTCAATATAGTGTATAGCATTTTGGTGCTTTTTCACTTCTTAAAAGGTCACAGTCTCTGAAAAGTAACATCGAAAAAGCTGATATTTAAAGGGTATAGAAAAATTCAAATAAATAGTCTGCTCTACTGCTAGATAGCTCTTGTCTCTTCACAATGAAATCTCTGATAGTCTACTTGGCCTTTTTATTCTACTTGTTGAGGTTTCCATTGTTCTGCAAGGCAGATGACACATCTTTTTCTCGCTAGTCCAGATCTGCTATCACTTGAGGTCTTATTCTGTATTTTCAACAATTGACTTACTTGGGAAGATCTGTATGGTTATAAGTGGCTCCTGTCCTAAAAGACCTAGAGATATTCCTATACCAATGCCCATTAGTGAGACTTTCAGAAAACTTCTGCAAACTACTCTAAGGAATGTGTACTGCCCTGTTTATGGGTGGAAATCAGGGTCAACTCCACCAAGACACTAGATAGTGTTTCTTGCAATATGACCCATAAACCATCTACCTTAAAACAGCACCTGTAGTATTTTATCAAAAAGGCAGAATCTTGTATCAAAATCCAGATCAACTGAATAGAATCACTGCCGGTGGAGTTTAGGATGCCTTGTTTTTAGAAAATCTCCAGGTAATTCTTAAGCACACCTTCAGAAACCACAGCATTGTGCTATAGAGAGGTGGTCTAACCACTAGGGAACTTAGAGCTAGATCCTGCCTCTTTTTCCCATACCCAATAACCTCTCTGCATTCTCATTCAGCAGGAAAATCCCTTCTATTCCTCACACCACTTTAAGACAAAACAGAAACAATTTTCCTTCTTCCAAAATGACCCATCCTTGACTTTTTGTTCAGCTTGATGCAAAGGGTCTGTCCTTGCACATTGTGTGCTGTTCGTGAACATTTGGAGGATGAGTATAACATCATCGTTTTATTATGAGTGGATAATTCTTTTCAATTGTCCCGTGTAGTATATGAAGTGCCACATAAACTTCTTTTACAACCTTGTTAGAAAGGTCTGAGAGCTGGAGCAAATACATGGCTCTGCGAGAGCACGAACCGCTTGAACCAGCCCATGGTCCCATTGTTCAGTCAGTGGGCCGCAATCACAAAAGTGCAGGTGGCATCGCTGCCTTTTCAAAGAAGGCTGTACTTATTTTATTCTTTTTCCCAGTACACAATCAGTTTGATTGATTCTAAGTAAATACCTGCCATTTGGTTCAACAACTTTTGCAGTTTAAAGGTTCCAAAAGCAACTTCCCCACAACAAAATAACTGGAGATACATTGTAGGTTGTGCAAATTGCAGGAGGTTAACGAGGCGGGGACATGTTTATATCAAGTCTCCTCATTCCTGTGTGCCTGCCTGGAGGTCAGTGAGGAGGTCAAGGCTCCATCCAGCAGCAGTAAGGCCCAGATGGTGGTCACCTCACACATCTTAAGGAAGAGCTCTCATTCAGGTTTGAGAAAGGCAATGAGGCATATCCTTCTATCCTCAGATCATACTCATCAGCCTGTATAATTTGTTTAAAAGGAAGAAATATTCAGTGAGCTTCAGCTACAACCTATTGTGCTGCTGCTTAGAATCAGTTTGGGGGATGGGGTAGGGGGGTCTTACTTCCTACTGTCTCTCCCTTCCCATGCTCCACCAACTCTGAGACACTGACTATCTTTATCAACCTGCATTGAGAGATTTTATCTTTTCTTTGAATCTTCAGGTTCAGGGTCTTATGTCAACTGGCTTGTTTGTGCCCATTCATATTTTGTGCTTCCTCATCTGCTTTGGATCTCCTGATAGGGACTGCGCTTATTGCATGTCCCTACCTAATGCCACAGACAGCTGGACTCCGCACTTGGCTGCAGCCACTGGTATTTTCCATTTTCAAAGGTCTGTAGCCCGGCTTTTGCTGAGCACCTGACTGCTAGAAAGATACATTGTATCAAGTTCTCCAAATCAAGTGATGCCTTTTTCTAGTCTTTCCAGATCTGGCCAGGGACTACCAGTGACTTAGTCTTGACAGCAAAAGTAAAGAACTATTGATTATATGTGAATAGAACTCCAGTTCCCAACTCCCTTTAATAGTTCTGCATTAAATTCTGTAAAGCACAAGAGGAATTGAGAAACCAGTAGTTTATTATATTGAGGGGGCTGTGGAAAAATTAGTATGTGTAGAGTACCAGCTGAGGGCTGGATATAGTATCTTCCTTATGGTCAGAAAATGCTTCTTGGGGATGGGGGGGAAATCGAGCATATCCAACAGTAAAAACCAGAGAAAGTGATAAAAATTAAGAACAAAAGAATGGGAGCATATCATTTTTAAGAAACACTGGGCATAAGAAAGTGAAATAGAAAAATAGTCAAGGGACTCACAGAATAATTTAATATTAAAAATAATCCCTCAGAGGAAAGTTTAGAAATCAAGTTTAGTTACTGGCAAGATCACCCTTCAACACAATCAGCATAAAGATCATACCTGCTGCGTTTATTACTCTATTTCCTGTTTAACTTGCTCTTTGGCACATGACAGGAATGCCAAAAATATTTCTTAAATTAATGCATATATGAATGAATAAAATAATTGCTTGATCAGCAAAGCACACTGCGTTATGTAGTCGAAATATGTGCAGTGACACTGGTGCACTTACTAATAGTCTTAAACCTGTGTGCCTATATCCAAAATAAACGTAGGTTTAGAAAATAATGCATTTTGTCTTGCTCGTAGATATTATTCCAATAAAGGTTAAAGATCTTAGTCATCTATCGGGCTATTTTCTTTTAAAAAGTATTAAAAGCTTCACCATTTCTTAATGTGCTAATTTATTATCTCTTAGCATGGTTATTTTTCACATTATTTAGAGAAAATTTGTCTTCTTGCTGGAAATTTTTGCATTGTATATACAATGTTACTTATTGCTTGGATAATGCCCTATTAATTTCAATGGATTCCTTTTGACATAAAAATGGATTTGCACTGAAGGGCAAACACTACCTCCATATGTATCCAGGCTGCATTACAATCGAATCCATCACATTATACATTTATAGGTGTCTACCCCTGTTACACTGCTGAAATGGTCTGCCATAAAAAATGGCCATGTGAAAAAGCTGGTTTAAATTTCATGCATTTTTACTTGCAAAGTATCTGGTTAGATGAACAGAAGCCTCCAAGACGAAATCCTTTCCAACATGAATATGCTAACATGACTCCCTGGAAGCGACACCTCAGCACTTCGTCCAGTGCCTTTTCTTTAGATTCCAATGACAGATTTGTTTTAGGGTCAGCATGTTGGAAAGCACAAAGAATTTATTTTTTGAAGCTCCCAGTGGTAAATGGCACATCAAAAGAGGAAAATGCAATCTCTTCTGTTTTCTTTGGCACCACCGGTGCTAGGAAATGAGAGCCCTTACATGGTCTTGCAGAAGCCCAAGTTAGCATTTAGGACCTTTTGGGTTTTATCTTTAGAAATAATTGTTTAGTGTATCTATTAGCTTAGGCACTTTAGACGATGAAAATGTCTTCCTTTATCTTATAAAGTATGGAAAATCATGCTTATGAAGGTGACTTCTGGCTTAGAGGCAAATATGTTCTGTGGGGACAAGCATAGACATGAGGTCTTTCTGTTCAGAGTGTTTCTAAAAACAAAGGTTGAAAGCCTAGGAAAACACAATTTTGCAGAATTCCATCAAATTTCCTATTTTTCCATAAGTTGGAAATTCGAAATGGAAGGAAATGTGTTCTGGCAAATAGCATGCCAGTAGAAGAAGAAGAAGAAGAAAAAAACTCTGGTTTCTATCTATGAATTAAATAAGAAAAAGTGTTGGCTCATATTTTGAGATTTTACTTCTAACATAATAAAAACAAAATAGAGCTGGAATGGACAATAACATCTCACCAGATTTGAATCGGAACATTTGGGTTATGTCTCTGTCCTTTCTAGATGGAGGACTTCAAAAAGTCATCGGGTTCTATCATATGCTTTCTATGTAAAATAGGGACTTTCCATGAGGGGAAGCTGCTCTGTATATTTGAAACAATTAAAGCCAGCATTTATAAATCACAAATTTGGATTAAAAACATAGGCTTCAGGTCTCAGTAGCTTTATATTGTAAAATTGGAATAATGCCCTTATGTAGATTAAATAAGATAATATGTTATATTCCTTGAAAACTTGAATGTTATCTACCATCCGTTAAACTCATAGTATTCTTGCTTTTAATAGCTGCTTTTGTCTCTCCTAATTCTCTCTCTCTCTCTCTCTCTCTTTTTAAATCCTGGGTATTCACAATATTTCACTCTTGATAGTTTGAAGGCTACAGGTTCTTCAGTTAGGCTTGGCCCATGAATTCTGACTCATAATTTTTCCATTCAAATTATTGCAAGATGGCTTTATTTATCATAATGTATGAATGGAATATAAATGAGGTACAGTGCACATCAGCTTCCTTATGTGAATACATATGGGTCTTGTACATGTAGAAAGGGACAGAGTGAATTTTGAGGTGGTGAAGATGTGGGTGGAGTAAGTTTCTTTTCTCATTTCTCCCCTTCCATCAATAAAAGTTTTTCAATATGTAAGATATGGAAGTAATACATATGGATGCAGACTGGACTGGCTTATTGTGAGTCTTAAAATAGAGGGCCCACACAGTTCTTGTTGTCAGAGTAAGCGAAAAGTGACTTTGTAAAATTGTATTATAACCCTCAGATTAGTCTGATGCCATTTTTAAAGCCTTTTTGCAGAATTTAGCAGCTCAAAGTTAAAGTTGAAAATTAGCAGTCCCTCGAGTTACAAAGGATCTGTAGAATTCTTTCTGTAGCTGGGAGTTTGAGCACCAACTATTAATCATGTTATAACTTAAAAAGATATAAATGTGTACCAAGCAGAAAGAATTCAGTTCAGGTCTGCTGGCCCAAATACAGTGGTCTGAATAGCAAAGTCCTGAGATTTCTTAGCTACATAATGTTCTTACAAATGGTCCATGCTGTGCTAATAAAACTATTGTGACGAGGAGCTTTTGCAGTGGAAACTGACAGATGAGGCTGACTTAAGTACTTTTTCAGACAAGCTACTACAGTAAATCATTAAGGCACACAAACAATCATCCTTCATCAATGTGCAATTTGTTTCATAGCAATTACAAATCGAAAACAATGTAAACAAACAAATCGACAACTAATGAACATCCCCCACTGCTCACTGTAAATAGATCTACAACTTTAGAAGAACACTTTATCCAACACATTGTCAACTCATTGTAAACACATCTACAACTCATAAACAACTCATTACCCAGTATGTTGTCACCTCGTTGCAATTAAAGTTGAATGTTAACTGTACTGTATGTTCCTGCTCTGAATCAGATTATACCCTAGGAAGAAAATGCGAAGGAAAGAGAGCCAGTTCAGAAATGAGAAGGCTTTGCTTTACTTTGCCCCCCATCCGTTTGACTCTTAAAATTATTTGACCAGACACACATAGAAATTAACCTGCATTTTTACCCTTTCTTCAGGTATTCCACATTTTCCATTTGCATAGAGAAGGCAGCGGTTTCTTAGCCCAAGATCCTCTCAGAGAGGAAAAGCAAATGTGTAAAGTATTCCCCAAGCAGTAGTAAAACTCACAGCTTTTACTGTAATTGCTTTGTGTGAACTGCATTTGGCATCCCTACCTGGTACATAATCTTTTGGTTGGGGCCAGTGTTTTTTAGTCTCCACGATGATTGTTTTCGGAAAGCAAATATGAACTTAAGAATGTCACCACAATTCTCCGGTAATGTTAACTTTGCCTAAGGATTGAAGTGGGTTTATTCACCATTTCGGCTTAACATAATCCTTGTGTCACAGAAGGAGCAGCACCAGGTCATAGGTGTGCACCTATGTGCATTATACATGGAAAGGTGTCTGCAACACGTAAGCAGACGCGGCTGCAGCACTTGACTCATTATACGAAGGGTCGATTTGTGAGATGAGGGTACAGCTTTAAAGCAATTTTTTGGTGCCTCTTTTTTGGTTTCAGACCCAACTTTAACCTGTGTGGAAGAGAGAAGAACGTGAGTTGGAATGCTACTAAATAAAAATAATTTGCACACTCAAGATGCAATTGTAGCTATGTAATTATACAGATAAATTAACAGGTTTATAAGCATCATATTCATAATAACTAACGCAAAAGGGCTGTGGTGTAGTGAAAGAACCACCGGCAAGGAAGAGGCCTCCGTTCTCTGTCTACTTTTGCTTCTAAAGAAAAAAAGTATTTAAATACTAAAAATAAGAGTAATATTTTTACTGAAAAAGAAGCTTTTGGAATTCTTTCTTTGTACACTATTCTCAAAATAGACTAAATTATCATCAGGAGAGGCCACTTGTCATAATATGAATTGAGGAGGCGTGGATTTCAATCCTCACTCTGTCATCGAGCAAGCATTTGAGTTCGGGCAGCTCCCTCAACCTGCCTAAATGAAAGTCAGCATTTGTTGCCTCAACTGTCCCTCTCATTTCCACTGCAAATTCCTTTTGACCCATTTACTCATTCAACAAGTATTAATCACTTTGCCGTGCTAGGGACTCTTCTAGGCACAAGGGATCCGTTACGAGCAACACTGACAAATCCCTTTTCTCATGGAGCTGGTATTCTAGGATGAGAATGGATAAGTAAAAAAGTTAATGCACATCAAGTAAAAGGGCTGTGAAAAGTAAAACAGGCAAGGTATTTAAAAGTGATGGAAGCTGCCCCTCCCCCTTCTCTCCCTCTCTAAAAAAAAAAAGTGATGGCAGGCTACACTGTTTTCAATACAATGGTG
Organism: Canis aureus; assembly: GCF_053574225.1. Classification (NCBI taxonomy): domain Eukaryota; kingdom Metazoa; phylum Chordata; class Mammalia; order Carnivora; family Canidae; genus Canis; species Canis aureus. The sequence goes on along the minus strand of NC_135642.1, from coordinate 8,310,076 downwards.
AGACAAGTCCTTTCTGAAGGTGCCAATTGACTACAGACCTGAATTAAGTGAGAGTGAGAAAGAAGTCATGCATTATTATGCTAGAACCAATGATTATCGAAGAAAAGTATTAAAAACTTGCATCTCTTTGGTTCTTTCTATTTTGAGGCTAACAGAATCTGTTCCCACTATCCTTATTGCTCCTATCTTTTAAGGTGTAGGAGAGCCATTGCTTTCTTCTCTTCTACCCCACATCAGTTTGTATTTATCATCCCCATCCCCAGTCTTTTCTAGTATCAGAAACTGAGCCTTCATAAGATCTTTCCATAGGTTTTCTCTTCCAAGTCCTTTAGCTGCAAATTTATGTTATTTATAAAAATATTCACATAGGAGTAAACATAAAGATAACAGACATTTATGAGAGAGAGAGAGAGAGAACTGTAGGAGATGAAGTCAGGGACTTAGCAGATCTTTCAGGCCCGAATAAAGGCTCTGGCTTTTGTTCTGATCCAGGTGGAACTCCTTTGCCATCCTATCTGAATGGACCGTAGGAGGGCAATGGTAGGACAGATAGACCAATCAAGAACCTCTTGTAATAAGCCAAGCAAGAGATGATGGAGGCTCAGATCAGTATGGTAGCAGTGGGGGTGGTGAGAAGCAGTTGTGTCTGTGACTCCCAAGGATCTGGGACTTAGGACTTCATAATGTGTTGGATGGTGGTGGGGGGGGGCAAGGTAAGATGAAAACAGAATTTGGCACCCTGCACACCTGCACTTGCTTGTCTAGTTACATGCTGGAAGGCCTTCGGCAAGGCGGTTAACTTTTCTGTCCCTGAGAGTTCCCTCCATGGGTTCTATGAGATTAAATAGGATGATGGCCCATGTTATCCCTCAGTCAACAAACATCAGCTTTAGAGTAGCAAACATATTAGAAATAGTAGGTTGTTCTAAGGTTATGACATGGGCCATTTTATTTTCTGATTGTTCTCACAAAGATCAGTAGACAACATATTAAAAATAAATTCTATGACAAAGAAAACAATCACATGTCATAAAAACAAAAAGGTTTTAGATATTCCAAAGCAGATAAGTTTTAGAAACTCTTTTCTGGACCAAAATTTGTAGACTGCCAGCCTTCCAGGTGTGAGCCAGCAAAGAGTCTTCCCAGTGGAGTGGGCAGTGTGCTGGTGGCAGCACCTTTCCTGGAACCTGACGCCTTCTTGAAAAATTGGGCCTGGACTTCAAAACAGGCCAGCTTCCTCTGAAGCTGTATGCACAACAGTATTTTCTTTCTTGGGACATTTGACCTCCTCAAATACTTCATTTTTCTCCCTAAAGATTTCTATCCAATTGTTTTTGGGCAAAGAAAGCCAGAATGGGAATGTTAATGATGTACTCATTCTCAGGTTATCCCATGCTCAGACCAAACATGAAGGGAAAGTGCTCGTTAAAAGATGCTTTCTAGAGAGGGGAAACTCTTATGGCCAGAGACTGTATTTCTAACCCTCATGAATAATATGTTCATAAAAGTGAACAGGAGAGAATCGAAAACACAGTAACATGATGATAATGGTGTTCACTGAGCACACTTTATGTATCACTCACTGCTCCAAGCACTTTGCATTTAATAGTTCATTTGCACAAAACCCCCAGGAAATATGTACTATCCTTATAATTCCCAGTTCTGTAAGTAAACAGAGGCATGGAGAGGTTACTTTTTGCCCAAGCACAGCTAAAAATAGCCAAGCCAGGATTTGAATTCAGGCCGTGCGGCCCCTGCAGCTGCATTTGGAAGCATTGTTCAATACTACCCCTATCATGTTCAGAACAAGAAATCAAAGGCACTGCTAACTCATCCCAAGCCCTGAAGAACATTTCCCTCTGCTAGGAAGAGCCTCTCATAAATAACAATATAAAGAGAGGAGGCTAGCTGAAAGGCAAAGGAAGGTCTGAACGTTTATTCACACTCCAGCCTGGTGTGTGGCAGTCCTGACCCTTTCAACGACCTAGATCCCTCATACTGCTGTGGAGAGCGTGTCGTTGGAGTGTTCTCGGGCAGCCTGCAAGTCGGCTGCTCTCCACTGCCCGCCGGGTCAGAGCTTCTGGGCCGCCCTCAGTGAAACGCTCAACGAGAATACACTGAGGAGCTCATCGAGGAAAAGGAAGGATGATGAGATCTCAGCAGGGAAAGAATATCGTGCCTTCCGTGTGAAAATTCCCACAAAAAAGCGCGTTTATTCCCTTGTAGCCTATTCCCATGTTCACTCCCCTTGAAGTCTATCAAATTTCCAGATGAAAATGGGTGCTCGAAATGGGTTAACATTTTACACGTGTATAAAACAGACATCCGCACATTATGCCCCAGGTACCAGGCATTTAAGACACACAGTTGCCCAGATTGGGGTCCTCTGAGCTTTATTTGATCAGCATGCTACGCAGCACGTTGTTCAGTGTCCTGATCTGTTTCAAAGTAAAAGGGGTTAGTGATGGTTTCTGAACCTCTACAAAAATAAGTGTAAATGATTTTAATAAATGTTCTGCTTTACTTATTTATTAATAGATTGTATTTATCTTAAGATTTAGGTTTCCCGGTGATATGCATTTTAAAAGATTTATTGAGAGAGAGAGAGAGAGAGAGAGAGCACACGCATGTGTGAGTGAGCATGGGGGGCGGGGCAGAGGGAGGGAGAATCTCAAGCAGACTCCCCAATGCGCAGCCAGCCCAAGGGGGACTCTCAGCAGCCTGAGATCACAATCCGAGCCAGAACCAAGAGTCGGACACTCAACCCACTGCACCACCTCGGCATCTCCTGATATGTATTCTTTCCCTGAAGCATGTTATTTATAAAATTTAAGGTTTCCCTAGACTTTGACGCTTACCTTGGGAGTGGAATTTTAACATCACACTACTCTTTCCCAGAAGCAATAGGAAAGAAACCTTTTGATAAACCTTTTGATAAGCACAAACTTTGTGCTGCCAAATGGAGCTCACCAAAGCCAGTGAAAGTTCAGACTATATATTGTCCTTAAAACAAGCGAATTCTGCCAACTTCCACACCATCTGGTTATTTTTTTCTTTACTTTTCCATAACTCATCCTGTTGTCTCCTTCTGTACTTTTCTTGTTCTTCTGCTTCTTTTAAGTCTCATCTGAAAGTGCCTATTTTATCACTCAACAGAGACCATCTCAGACCTTTCCCCTAAGTCCTGCCTGACGTCAGGCAAAATTCCAGATAACTAGTGGGGGTTGAAACATATACATAAAGAAATTTTATATGGAACATCTGCCATACAAATGGAGATGTTTTTTAATAAACACATAGTCTTTGATCTAAATAGATCTTGTTTTCCTTTGACTTTCTAGAGAAGATCACAGCAACAGGTCTTCTTCTACCCTTTACCCCCAAAGTTGAACCCCCCACCACCATGTGTCAGTCATTTAGACCATTTTCTCTTTTACTATTACAAACTAAACAGTGATGAATATTCTTGAACATCACTAGTTCTCTATACGGATTAAAAAAAAAAACTTATCTTCTCTGTCATCAAATTTCTGTAACCCACAAGGAGTTCTCAGACTATAAGTTCCTAGTTCTTAAAATTCAGTATCTCCTTCTCATAGTCTTGTTATGTAAAGTGTTGAAAGAAGCCAAGTTTTAAAAAATCATATATTGCAGTAAGTGCTGTGTAATAAATTGCTTATAAAATATATTTCTTTTTTGTATATTTTTTATTGGAGTTCAATTTGTCAACATATAGTATAACACACAGCGCTCATCCTGTCAAGTGCCCCCCTCAGTGCCTGTCACCCAGTCACGCCATCCCACCCCCCCCATCTCCCCTTCCACTGCCCCTTGTTCGTTTCCCAGAGTTAGGTGTCTCTCATGTTTTGTCACCCTCTCTGATTTATAAAATATATTTCTTAATTGACTTTTCAAATCTACTAATTAAATTCACACAAAGTGGACTATTAATGGAACACTTTGTAAGTAAGCACTCTTAGGTACTTAATAGAAAATGCCTACAGGAGTTTTGTAGGAAATTGCAAGCAGTTATTATACTCTACTTTAGCTATCACAAATGTTGAAAGTGAATACCAAACATGTATCACTCATCTCATAAAAATAAGTATCTGTTCATTTCGTCAGTCTTTTTTAATACACAGGCTTTTGAGTCACCATATACAATATTTTGATTTGCACAAGAAGTTTATCAAACTACCAAATTATATCTTGGTAAAAATGTCCAAACTATGAAACCGTTGGGACTCTGACAAACTGTTTCAACTCTCAGATTTGTGGCATATGTGGTTACCAAGTGATGGATTAGGAATGAAAGGGTTAAACTGTGTGTGTGTGTTGGCATAGGATAGCCAGGAAGTGAGTTCAGGACACCACCTTTCAGATAGGTCAAGGACTAGAGTCAACGGTCAGGGAAGCCAAGGGTTCAGAGGGCCGGGGACCTGCAGAATTTTAAGGAAGCACAGTCTAAGAAGACCACTGGGGCCGGGGCCAGGTTATTGTGTCAGCCTTCGCCCAGAACAGAGACTCGTGTTACAATCCTGAATCCGCTGTCTCTAGAATGGTGCCTTCTGTCATTAAAACAGCTGGAAGTAGCCACAGGGAAAAAGATGAAGGATCTCTATCCTTGAATTTCCGTAGCCTGGTGAAGGAGAGCCACCAGGGCACAAGATTCAGAAGGCTATGAGAAGACATTAGAGCAAATGGAAAGATCCCACCCCAGGTTGTAAGGGAAGTTTAGAAACAGCTTAGAGGACAGAGACTTCACAAGACCTTCATCTACCCCAACTTTGGCCTCCTGGCTGAAGCCCACTAGCATACACATAGTTTAAAGTAGTCAGCAACTGAGTGTCTTAGAACCAGGCCCATAAGCCAAAGTAAAGATGTGTGAGAGAAGCAGAACAGTCACAAGGGCAACGTGATGTACAGTGGGGAAAGCACTGGCTCAGGGTCAGAACAGCCAGACTAAAATCCTACCCCTGTATCAATTAAATGTGGCATTAATTCATTGATCAAGCTCTTTGAACCTGAATTTTCTCTTTCATAAATAGTAATAAGTAAGAATACTAACCCCTTGTAGGTTCTCTTATGCATTAGAGACACCTGAACAAAAGATAAAACACATAGGATGTACATAAGTAGAAGGTATCATTGCCATCATTATGATTGCTATTATTTGAAATTCTAGGGGAGGAAATAAAAAAAGGACTGAGATTCTCAAATAACCAGCAAAGCCAGTGGCATTTCTTCTACTTCACCTGAGTTTGTTCAATTAACCCACTTCTCCTAACATGTGGAGAGAGCTTCAGAAGTCAGTAAAAATTAAGGACCTGGTGTAGTCAGAATTAATTTGTTGGCTAAAGCCCAAATTGGAATTTAGAATTATATGGGTGAAGTCGTCTAATAGCCAGACATGGAATTATTGAGAATCTGCTTGATGGGCCTACACAGTTAGGTGAACTATATGTATTCTCATATTCACAAATCTCTGAGGTAGAAATTATACATTTTTTTAAACATTTTTATTTATTCATGAGAGACACAGAGAGGCAGAGACATAGGCAGAGGGAGAAGGGAGCCTGATGTGGGACTCGATCTCAGGACCCCAGGATCACGGCCTCAGCCAAAGGCAGATGCTCCACCACTGAGCCTCCCAGGCACCCTATACATTTTTTTATGGATAAGAAAACTGAAGTTGAAAATGATGTCAGGAACTTAGTCTATTTTGCTCAATAATGTATATGCCAGCACCTAAACAATGCTGGCACAGAATAATCTCAAATATGGTTGAATGAATATGTGAAGAATTTTTTTTAGAGATTTGATTGATTGATTTTTCAGAGAGAGAGAGAGAGAGAAAGCGCACACAAGAAGGGGGAGCAGCAGTCTCTTGATGTGGTGCTTGATGTCAGTACCCTGAAATCATGACCTAAGCCAAAGGTAGACACTTAACAGACTGAGCCACCCAGGTACCCGATACATGAAGAAATTTATGGTCACCTCACTGGCCAAAGGTAGAATTGGGACTTGACATAGTTTAAATGCAAATATGCAGAACATGTACCTTAAACATTCATTTGAGTAGTTAGTCACAACTGAACAATTACTTATATGCTTTGCCCTCCTCTCTTTCAGAGTGTGGCTTTTCTTGTGGCTCGGAATATTTTGAAATTCCTGAAAAGATCAGGGGGAAATTCAATAATTTCTTCAGCATCAGTTACTGAGCCCTTTTTCTGTGCCACATTTACCAAGGGATCACTAACTCAAGGTGCCTATATGCCCTTTGTATGGTGCTGTGGAATAGGAGGCCTTTGATAGGAATATCAGTTAGAAATATTCCTGGAGGTCAGAAAAGAGGTTAGGACTAGGGATGCAGCTTTGGAGTTCATTTGCACACTCTGGGTCATAAATATATTTGTGGAATCCATTAGTTCATGAAGCCTCGGAAGTGGAGGTGGATGGGTCATTGAAGAGTGACTTATAGAATGAGAAGACAGGAAGAAAAACAGGGACTGAGGAATAGATAACATATGAGCAGAGGAGGCCATAAGATACTGAAAAAGAAAAGCTAGAGAAATAAAAAAAAAAGAAAACCGGGAAGGAGAACATTGTTCATGGAGGCCAAAGCAAGCAGGATTTTCATGAAGAACTGAGTGATTCATTTTCTCCAATTCACGCATAGTCAGGGAGATAATGGAAAAGTATCCATTGCACCTACCAACGTGCTAAAGCCATTGGGGGGGGGGGATTTTTTTGACTAGTGGCCTTAGAAACCATAATGCAACATGTCTCAGGAATAAAGAGAAGATAAGGTAGATCAAGTGACAGATACTATTTGTTCTATTTTATTTATTTATTTTTTTAGTGATTTTATTTATTTGAGAGAGCGAGAGAGAGCATGAGCAGGAGGGAGAGGGAGAAGCAGGCTCCCCCCGAGCAGGGAGCCTGATGTGGGGCCCGATCCCAGGACTGTGAGACCATGAGCTGAGCCAAAGGCAGAGCTTAACTGACTGAGCCCCCTGGGGGCCCTGACACTACTGTTCTCAACACCTTAACTGTGAAGGACAGAGTGGTAGAGCAGTAGGTAGAAGACTTTCTAAAGTTAGAAAGACACAGACACGTCGATATGCTGGTGGGAAGGCTGAGGCTCAAGGTCTGCACTGTGACGGCGAGAAGTCCCTGAGCGAGTCAGAGCCCAGGCCGGGGAAGCATGGGACCCACAGGACAGTTGGCTATCTCTGCCTTGAGTACGAGGATGGGATCCTCTCTCATCAAGATGGGAAAGGTGACGGGACCAAGATGCCCGTGAATCTGGCAGAATCAGGAGCTGCACATATTCTGGAAGAAGACAGGCTACAGCGTGTGGGCCTGAGGAAAGCAGTCGAAACCTGAAATAATTATACAGTAAATTAAGAAGGCAGTGTAACCCTGGTGGTCAGTGTTAGAAACCTAATAAAGTTCTGATTCCCAGATATTCTTTTTTTCCTATTTGGAAATAATCTCAAAAACTTGGAGCATAGATTGCATTATACCTTTAAGGTCATCAATCAGAGCTGAAGGTCAAATGACTCATCGTAGGATATTTTGTGGAAGGGAAGACTTAGGATCTAATTTTGTGGCTAACTACTGTGTAACTTTGGATGAAACATCGTTTTTTGATAAATAGGAATGAAATATTTGTTCCGATCAGTGGTGACTGCAATGGTAATGAAAGCCCAAGATGTTGCAAGTGAAATGCTTACCTTTTTCAATTGGCAGCAAATATAAAAGAAAGCAGCATTTATTTATTTATTCCATAAATAAACAGTATATCTCAAATAAAGGTATATTTTTAACTATATGGATATTTCAAATACTCTAAAAAATAGTTCAGTTACTTAAAGGTAAAAAAAAAAAAAAATCAGGTCAAGGGGCACCTGGGTGGTTTAGTCGGGTAAGCATCAGACTCTTGATTTCAGCTCAGGTCATGATCTGAGGGTCATGAAATCCTGCCCCGAGTCAGTCTCTGTGCTGAGTGCAGAGCCTGCTTGAGATTCTCTGCCCCCTCCCCTGTTTACATGCACTCTCTCTCTCTCTAATAAATAAAATTTAAAAATCAGGTCAAAATCAGGTTTCTTAATGCTATAGTACTTTATGCACCACTTCAAAAGTCAGCTCCCAAGATTAGAAAAAAAAAATGTTTTCAGTTTTTTTTTTTTTTTTTTTTTTTAATGTTTTCAGTTTTGGCTGGAAATTAACAAACTAGTAATGCCAGATAAAAACTAGTAATGTGGAGCAGGGAAAACCTGGTGATATAATCTAAGTATCACTCATATAGTTTAGAGTTCATGGCACCCGTACAACACGTCTCAGGTCTATACAGTGGGTCATGAAGTGCTCTCGCCTGCCAGAAACAATTCTCATCTCAAAGTAGGGATTTATTTTGAAAAGGAGGATAAAATCCTTTCAAATTACTTCATAATGACTTATGTAGTAACGTGTTAAAAAGAAAGTTATTTAGAAATGTCATTCAGAAATTTTACTCCTAACCTAACTTATAGGGAAAATGGAACTTTTTAAGGAAGCGCTATTCAGAATCATTACTCTCAACCCCACTTGAAGGGAAAGGCAATTGAGTGAAGCCAGAGTGAAAAAGCTGCTGTGACATGTCTCAGCACAGGATTTTCACTCTTAGTGTCAAGCGTTCAGCTTGATATCGTTACTATCCGTCAACTGTCCATCGATCCATCAAGCCATAAAACATCTATTTTGAGTGAGACACCGTACTAGGATTCACGGATGGTTTCTACCCTCAAGGTGTTCACAGTCAAGGGCAGGAAAGCAGCATGCAAGCAATACAATTCCAACAGATTTTTTTTTTTTTAAGTAAGTACAGCAATGGATCTCTGTAAAGCACAGACATAGGACCAAGGAGGGAAGGAGGTATCCTACTGGGGGGTCGGAAATGTCTTTCAGGGGAGAAGAGGCCTGGCCTGGCATTGGAGGAGTGAATCTTAGTTCACTGTATATGATTAGAGACTCTCCGTGAGACAATCGCCCAGTGAAGGAGGGATGTCCCCAGGATGTGATTTCCAAATCAAAGCCTCACATGCTCAGAGTGAGTCTCTCTTTCTCTTTATCGTCCTTATGTTTTGCGTTTCCACTATACTCACAGACGGGTATTTATTTCTAGGTTCATTTTTCATTGCTCGATTTCTCAAGTCACTCCATGTTTCTCTCCCTAAAATAGAACTTGTGACTCTGGTTCTGCCCTGGACTGAGGCTTATTCTGTGCACCACGAACCTGAATGCTATTTGAATGCAAGTCCGTTCATAATAACCTGTGTTTTCATTTTGTCCCCGAAGTAGAGACCGGGGCACATGGATGAGACTCAGGCACCGTGCCTCAGGAAAGCCAAAACGCTGTCATGAATTATTTCTAGAGGAAAAACTCTTGAGCAAAATGACTCATCATTGGATTATAGTCTCAAATAGAAAGAGCTGCTAAATTTAAATAAGATAATTAAGAGGAGAGTCTACACATTAAGCTGCACAGTTTGGGGGCCACATAATATATTCAAAGTTATTTAATGGGCTCATTTTGGCATTCAAAATATTTACAATATATATTCACACATGCAAATAATCTTTTTATCAAGAAAGATACATTTTAGGTGTTTTTCGTTTTCTGGCCCTAACCTTTTGCTTCCCACTATGTTTTCATTTAAAGTACACATCACCGCCTTCTTGCACAGTTATCCTAGACACTTTTTGAATAAAAATTCTTCAAGAGGAAATCCTGGCTTCATTACAATTCTCTTTTTAATCTGTTAAAATTCATCCAAATTTGTGTTCTCTAATTGCATAGGAGATTTAGAGAAACGTCCAAGAATCTCCAGGACTTGTAACCTTTTTTTTCCTTTACTTGTTTCCAAACTGCATCTGTGTTGTCAGACAAAATATTGATATAGCTTGCTTAGCTCCACTTAGTAGAATGTAGGACAGTGATTTATAGAGTAGTGGCAAATCCACATTAAACCTTAAGGTCTGGAAGTTTAAGGTTTATGCTGATATCTATTTAGATTGCTATTTCCTCTCCTTGCTTATAAAACTAAAATGATGTGCAAATGGGTAACCCAGAAACACAAAGCTCGAGGTTTCAACATTACACTTGCCACTTGCCTGTTGGAAGGTGTGTTCGTGCTTGAAAGAATCCTAGAGCGAGAACATGTCAACACAGTACAGAAGCATAGAGTCATGCTCCGAGGGCACCTTGAAGAGTGAGCAACATCCTCTCAGACTGAGAGGGACAAAAAAGTAAGGTTGGAGGCTGTAAATTTCATATAAGGCTAGAAATAGGAAGTTTACAGCACATCTGGAATCTGAGTACGTGTGTGTATGCACATGACACAGTTTGCAGCATATATGGCACAGATATTATCTATGTATGTGTGTTTGTACACATGAGCACACAGAGGCACACAGAGTATGTGTATTTCTAAATATATATATATACACACAGACACATATACACAAATATACCACTGTCATCATCCTCAGGGACTGGCCTGTCAATCCAGCAGCTGAGAAGCAGGCCAGATTGGCCTTTTGCTTCCAGCAGGATGTCCCGAGGTAGAATTTTGCGTGTGGCAGGCAGCCAGGACAATACATCACTACAGCTGGATTAGGAGGATAACACCAACAAGGCCAGATCAGGAACAGAAATAAATCCTTTTTTGTAGAATTGTGTACAGGCTTTTAGAGATGACTTATCTTTTTTTTTTTTTTTTAAAATCTACAATTACTATTTCCACAGCTAAAATAGGAAGGAAACAGTTGTCATCCAGAAAGGGTGAAGAAAAGGACGTCGGGGGCCTTTACATAGGGCATGAACTTGTTTGAGGCAGAGACTCCAGCCAGTGGTGGAAAGCGCTGGGGGAGGGACGGCTGCACTCGGGATATTGCAAGACGGGGCTCAAAGGTGACCGAGGCAGGCCTCAAGAGTTGGGATCCTGGATTCAAGTTTCCTGGTCCTATTTATGGTGCTTTTCCCCAGGAAGTTTACAGGGATTTAAAAATAGTTTCGGTGTAGAGTCCAGGTTTACACAAGAACCTTGGTGGTTTTCAGATAATAGCATATGCCTTGAATGAAGGTAGGTTGCTCCATCCTATTGGTGACATTTAATCTTTAGTTTGAGTTTTTCCACTGAGTCTCCTGAATCTGCTTATATCAGACAATCTTCCTCAGGAAGACTTGGAGTTTATTTTGCCAGAATCCGCTTTGGTTACTATTTTAACAACTTTATAGATCTCAGAAATGATTTTAAATAATAAGCTCATGACAATACAAGAACATTTTGCTTATTAGCATAACCTTTTACCAACCACAACTATTCCCCATACAAAAATATAAGAATTTAAAATCTGCACTTGGTGGCCATCTGTTTTCTCTCTAAACATTACTTGTAAGTCCTTTTCTTTGGGTTGTTATTAAGATATTTTAAATCGTGATGTTCTTGCACAGCATGCCAGATAAAAATAATGATAATAAAATAAGTGTGTATATAGCAATTTACTTAGAAACAGGAGAGAGCAAAAGAAAATTAGCGAATGTTTAATTCTAGGCAGAGGGCCAAACTATCCTAAACCCCCTCCTCCATCTGCCCTTGCCATATTTTTTAAAAGCCCACCTTCGAGAAGTGCAAATTTCTTTGTCTAAGGCAGCAGAGTTCCCATTAAGTAACGTGTAGTAGAGAGGTTGAGTGCAGGACTCTAGAACCAGACAGTCAGAGTTCAGACCCCAGCTCTGTCAACTTACTTGCTGGGGGACTTTTAGAAGGTTTCTTACTTTCTCTGTGCCTTGGATTCCCCATTAGTAAAATGAAAGTGAGACTAGTCTAACTCAGAGATTTTTTTTCCCCCTGAGGATTATCTCCATTAATCTGACTCATGAATTCAGAATAGCATCCGGTAAGCGCTTAGGACAAGCGCAAGGTAAGACCAGAAAACTGTTTGGTTACTATTGTTAAGAATACTAATAATTACAGCCTTTTGTTCATTAGTCCGTCTTTAGTCAAGGCTACACCTTGGTGTGGTCTTTAGAATCTTTAGAGGTGACCACTTCTAGTTGCATCTGTATTCATGAAAATGCTCTTTCCTGGTACATCTGGATAAAATTTAGCTGCTCATCCTTTATTCCTGAATCAACTATTCTTAATAGGAGCAGGGGATTTTCTGTGGAGTCAGCACATTATCAAATCCCAGGTTCCCCTTGGTTAGTATATATTTGGACTGTGGCCAAATCCCCATTAAACTTTATATTAATCATGTTCGTTGTATTCCATTTGAAAAACCCGATAAAGGAACTGGGCAGGGGAGGGTCTTCGAAAGAATTCATTGTGTGTTATTTCTAACCAGTGAATGTCTGGGGACTAAGATGCTGTTGGCAATATTTGCATCAATGTAAAATAATGCATCGGAAACCATTTTGGTTTGGGTCCAACTTCAGTACCTCTGAAAATGTGCTGGTACATAGGTAACCAAGTGCATTTTTACTGAACATTCTCAGAGCAGGAGGTGTGTTGCACAAGCTTTTACAAGCACAGTTAGATGTGGACCTGACTGTAGCTTAAGAACCTTGCTTAATGGAAAACAAAGAAGACAACTCAGTTTCACAACTACCTCTTTCCCTTTATTTTTTTGTTTTCCTGATCCCTGAACTAGTGAAAATCTATTATTAAGGTGATATTATGGAAAACTTCTCATAGCAAGTTAAACAGTCAAAGAATATAAAATTTCTGGTTTGCTATGACTACTGACACTTCAAAAAATCATGAAATCCTGTTGGGATTTTAATCTACCATAATTTCTTTAAAAATATGTGAGATTGTTTTTAACAGTTGGATATTTTATGGCTTTCCTTTTTTCTCCTTAGATTATATGTTTATTCTAATTTCCCAACTACATTCTGCCCTAATACATATATTTCTATCCTTGAAGTTTTTTTTATTGCTCTATGGTATTTTTCTGTAACAAAAACGTGTGTAAATTAAAATCATGTTTGCTTTCCTTTGGTGTATGGCTCTAAGCAAAAAAAAAAAAAATCCTACTTGGTTATCATTACAAATATTCACATTAGCAAACCAATGAAATCACAGAAATAAGTTCTAAATCTGGATAAGTAATTATATATGATAAACTTCATCAGAAGTGCATTTATTATGGGAAGGATGGGTCTGGTTTCATTTTCAGTTAATTTATGTATTTATGGAGGAGTATCACTGCCAGAATGGGACAGAGGTGAACATCAATTCTATTCTTTTTTTTTCCACTTATGAGCACTGAAAAACAGGGGGATGGAAATAGAAGGAAATTTTATTATAATGCTGTAACCCAGTTCTTGGTATTCCTTTGAGTTATATGCCAAAATATCATGTAGTTATTTATCTGAAGTTATTTCTAGTGTTCTAGCAGCTAACGACTCTTTTAATTTTACTGAAAGCAAAGAATTATAAACAACCTGCCTTGTGAAAGACTTTGTCACCCAGTCATTAGAGACATTCATTGCCTCAGTTTCTGGGAAGTATACCAAGAAGGCTTTACTAGTACCGATCAAATAACTGTTAATTATTCCTGCTATTCCTTTACTTTGAAGCACTTTGTCTCAGTCTGGATATACTCAAAAAAGGTTGAGAAAACAAAAATGTTAATTTTAATTCATCTTTGCCAATATGTTTTTAAATAAAATGCTTTCATCTTATCACATGCTTTGAATATATTTTTTTCAAAACTAGGAGCTGAAGATTTATTTCATTCCATTTTTGGGTGATGTTCACTGTTTAACCAACTTGGCAAAGCTAGTTTTCATTGTCTAACCAATCAAATCAAAAGTGCTCTTTGATAGAAAAAAAGATCCAATATTATGCATCACTGTGACAACATCTCACTTCTGAATCCTAGCTCTAAGTTACATTAGGTAGGTAGGTAGGTAGGTAGGTAGGTAGGTAGGTAGGAAGTTATAAGGATAGATTAGGCATGGAAATTTGCCATAAATTTCTTACCTCCTGACCCTCCATATTTCTCACAGTCTTGCTCTTTGCTCCGTTCCCGAAGGGCTCTCTAATGAGAATCATTCATTCTTTGACAATAGTTGGCATAGGAAAATGAAAAGATTCGTGGAAGAAAATAGAACCTCTGCCACTCACTTTACAAATATACTTAAGTTAGAATATATCATCCTGAGCCAAAGGGCCCCTTTCTAATGTCATTCTTCATTCTTAATAAAGATACGTTTAAAGAAGAGAAAGATCTTAGGTTTATGGCTCTTTGGTTACAAGAGGCATCCCATACGACAGTATTAAAAATGAAAAATTGTCCCTTCATTAGTAAGGATGGAACTTTTTACAATATGGGGCCAGGCTGGTGAGTGGTAGGACTTTATTTTATAAAATAGAAGACAGTTTTCAATTTTTATTTATTTATTTTCTTTTTGAGAGAGAGGAAGAGTGTGTGGAAGGACAGAGAGAGAATCTTAAGGAGGCTCCATGCCCAGAACAGAGCCCTACAAGGGACTTGAGGCAGGGCTTGATCTCACCACCCTGAGACCACAACCTGAGCTGAAATCAAGGGCCAGATGCTTAACCAGCTGAGCCACCCAGATGCCGCAGTAGGAGAAACTTTTTAAAGAGGAGATATTAAAAGACCCACCAGGAGAGTGCTTCAGTCAGACCCACTGCAAGGAAAAAGTACACATAGATGTTGAAGACTGGAATTTGATATCTCTTAAAATTGTTGTTACCACATAGACCTTGGAAAGGCACATACCAAGTACATGGATTCTGTGTGAAGAACGATTATGGGACTGTAAGACCTTCTGAATATAACCCTAACAATGGAACCATGCAGACCGCATGCACAAAGAGATTAAGGGACTGCCAGCTTGGTATGATTTTAAGGGCTTCAGGTGATTCTTTCACTATCACCAACCCAGCTTTTGATGCCTGACATTCCACTATCAAAAATTAATTTTACTTTCATTACTCATGAGTGTTCTTTCAACCCCTGGAGAGATATCATTGAAACCTGTAAGCCACTTGTATCTTAAAACCTTAGTGTACATGAGATTTTAGTCCTTGTCCAAAAATAGAAGAGCAGAGCACATAGAAAGATTGAAGGTGGTGGAAGGAGACAAAGACACACAAAGGCTGTACTGAGCCCTGAGTGCTCATTTTGATGGTGGCTAGGTGTGCTGTGGCTGCCAGCTCCAAGGGTCTCTTGACCCCAGTACGTACATTTCTATGACTGGTCAGTGCGGATAGCTTAGCTACATCGGTAATTATAGTCCTGCTTTATAACATGCTCTCCAGTCCCAAATTCAGTCTAACTTCCATATGTAATTTACCACTACTTCCAACCTTGAAATGATCCCAGGTGTTAAGTGTCATTATCCCATTTTAGAAAACCGAGATCTTCTTGGTCACACAACTACTATGTTTGTCTGTGTTATGGCACTCAAATGCCAGGTACCCTTTCATTCTCATTTTTAGCTTCCACCCAGAATTATTAGTAAGCAATGTGTACAAGGAAAGATGACTTAGGAAGGATTCCAATCACACATGCTCAAGCTACCAACCTTGGGCATAGCTCCTGTCCTCAGCTCTTTGTGTCACAAGATTAGTTTTTTCTTCCTAAGTGATCTAGTCTTGTTGGATCTTGTTTCTTCCATCCTAGACATGACGATTCCCTACCCTGAGTGCCTCTCCCCTCCATTATATAGAGAAATCCTCATCTAGATCAAATCCTACCCTGAAACGGCATTCCTTTCTTCATTAAACCAAAGCCCTGATGATTATCAGATGCTACTCATCTTAGAAACAATTTAGAAACCATTTTTTGTTTTTGTTTTTGTTTTTAGCATAGTCTTTAAGAGTTTCAGGCTCTTCTCAAAAGGCCCATCATGAAAGTGTCCCAAGAAACTTGGTTTTTCACCTTCCAGGAATCCTCAGACCAACTTCTCAGAAAATAAAATATTCTTTGTGCTATTGTTATTATAATTCTATGTTAAATAGATAATTAGGGTGTATAATAAGGCAGGGGATGGTTTGATAATGGTACTCTCGCTTGCTACATAGAATACGGTTATTGAACTTCTCTTTGTATTGTAATTACAACACCTTCCCTATTTATTTCACAAAGATGTTGAGGATCAAAACTAATTGTTTTTTTCTTTGTTAACTATTTGTTTTGAAAGGTATAAATGACTATGTAAGCCAAAATGAGGTTTATCATCATTATTGCAAAAGGTTTATCTTTAAATAAATTAGAATATTAGGCAGATGAGTCATATGAAAATAAGCTCTCAGTCTAGAAAAAGATCACTGTCTAATAATTTACTGAATAAACACATATAAGTTAGTGTGCATCCAGGGCTGAAACCACTGGATTATAGGAAAAATTTGAGTAAAATAGTATTTAAACTCTTTATTATGGTATAAAATGTTCTTCAGAATTTGGGCTCTAAAACTTTTTTTTCCTTTTTTTGAGATACAATTGACATATATATAAAATCACACATTGTATGATTTTAACGTGCAGTGTGCATAGATTTGATACATTTACATAGAGCAAAATTATCACTGTGGCATTAGCTAACACCCCCATAATTAACATTTCCTTTATGTGGTGAGACAATTTAAGATCAACTCTCTCGGTAACTTTCAAATATACAGTATGTTGCTGCTAACTATAATCACCATGCTGTATACTAGAGCCCCGGAACTTATTATCTCACAGCCAGAAGTTTGTACCCTTTGAGTGTCTCCCTATTCCTCTCATCCTTCAGCCCTGGGTGACCACTATTCTATTTCTAGGAATTTGGCTTCATTAGATTCGACATATAAATGAAATCATATAGTATTCATCTGATTTATTTTAAAAGTATTATGCCCTGAGGGTCCACATGCATACGTACATGCCACATCTTCTTTATCCAATCATACCTCACATCATTGCCTAGTCATCTGTTGACAGTTACTTAGGTTATTTCTATATCTTGTCTGTTGTGATGAACATGCAATGGACATGAGAGTGCAGATCTTTGAGATCGTTTTCACTTCCTTTGGATATATACAGAGAGGTGGGATTCCCTGGTCACATGGTAGCTCTATTTTATTTTATTTTTTTATTTTTATTTTTTAAAGATTTTATTTTATTTTTTAAAGATTTTATTTATTTATCCATGAAAGACAGAGAGAGAGAGAGAGAGGCAGGCAGACAGAGACACAGGCAGAGGAAGAAGCAGGCTCCATGCAGGGAGCCTGACATGGGACTTGATCCTGGATCTCCAGGATCACACCCTAAACTGAAGGCAGCGCTAAACCGCTGAGCCATCAGGGCTGCCCGGTAGCTCTATTTTAAACAAGAGGAACCTCCATGCTGATTTCCAGAGTGGCTGCACCAATTCACACTCCCACCAACAGTGCATGAGGGCTCCTTTTCTCCACATTCCCACGAACACTCATTGTCTTTTCTCGGACAGCCCTTCTAACAGGTGTGAGGTAATATCTCATTGCGGCTCTGATATGCATTTCCCTGATGATGAGTGATGCTGACTATCACTATTCATGGGCCTGTTGGCCATTTAGGTATCTTTGTTCCCTGCCTCATTTTCGAGTCTAGCCTCTTCTATCCCTTCACACTCCACACCTACCCTCCCAAGCACCATATATTTTCTAATCTCCATGATGTTGCACATGTGGTCTCCCAAACCTGAGATTTCCTTTCTAGTCTGTTTGGTGAACCACCAGTCATCCTTTAAGACCAAATCTGACTTCCGTAGGCAAAATGAATGTAGAGTCCTCAATATTCCTGCAGGGTTCCATGTGTACCTCTACTGCTCTGACTACTCCTACTAATGGCACACATAGGTTTTTTTTTTTTTTTTTTGGGGGGGGGAGGTTTTAGCTAAGCAATTTATTAGGTGGCTTACATTGAATGTCTTTAATTCTTATGATTAAAAGGTAATCATTTTTTGATTTGTTACTTTAAGTCAGTAATAACTTACTTTGTTCATTGTAGTTTATATTCCAACAAATATCTTTTGTCAACTTTTGAACAAATGAACATCCTGAAAACCTAGTTTGTGGTGAGCATGATACTTGCCACTAAAATAAATGGCAGTCTCTGTCTTTAGGGAGATAATCACCAAGTGAAGAGGCAGGCATTTAGCCAACAAATAAAATTAGAAAGGCTTAACATCAAGCAGAAGCAGCCTGACATTACCTAAGAGAACCTATAGGGAAGTGGCCATTTATACACTAGCAGAGGGAAAGGAAAACATAGAACAATGAAGCAGGACTATTTCCCCTGTGACAAACAGGTGAAATACACTATACCTATGTAATCAAACTTTTGGTCACATTGCAAACTTTGGTTTGCTTTGTAAAGTGGTGAGAAATGTTATAAGGTCAAATGGCAGATGATACAACATTTATTAAAAATCAGTAACTTGGGGGTTGCCTAGGTGGCTTAGTAGGTTAAACATCCAACTCTTGGTTTCGGCTCAGGTCCTGATCTCACGGATTGTGAGATCAAGCCCTGTGTTGGGCTCTGTGCCCAGTGGGAGTCTGCTTGAATATTCTGTCTCCTCCTTCTCTCTCTCTCTCTAAAAAAATAAATATATCTTTTTAAAAAATCAATAATTTTGTCAGTAGCCTCTCTATATCCCAGATCTCAACTAGGAAAAGTCACTCTCTTGCTCTGAGGTTTCCACCTGCCTTCTAAATGGAACATACAAATGCGAATACCATACTTGGGGTAACTGTGACCACCTGACTTTCCTACTTCAGTTGAGTTTTTCCTTCATTACCCAATTGGAAATCTATTTGAGGTTTTCCAGGGCTATGAAACAGCAGAGATTTCTACATTTCTCCCTCTGCTTCCAGCTCCAAAAGAGGTTATTTGGCAAAATGAACATGGAGTATGAGAAGTAACCACAAAACAACTCTATCCAAATCCTAATCTATTATTATTGATAGAATCCAAAATAATGAAATTTTACTATAAGGCATGTTAACGTTGTTAGAAGGAAAATGTATCAAAAATATAGTATCAAATATAACATTTTAAGCTTGACATAAATTAATATATGACAAAACTATAATGTAATTGAGGAAAACTATAGTGCCCCTAGGAAGTTGTAGCTGCGGAGATTAGAAATATAAACATGTTTTTACATGCTGAAGCCATGGAGACAAGTGTTTGTCTAAGCTGTTTTGTTCTGTTCAGTTGGCTGGTGGGTAGGAAGGAGAGAAAAAAAATCTTGGTAAAAAATGTATAATTCTAGTGTATGCTGAATTTAATATATATGTTATAACTTTAGTGTTTATTAAGAACGTAACACATGTTTATTTGCTAAAAATTGGTGTTTGACATTTGCTGGAAATGTTCTATTTTCATACAACAAAGTCAGTTGTTATTAACTTTAATTTACAAATTAGGAAATGATTATATTTTAATTGTGAGAATTTGAGATATTCAAAGTAAAATGACTAATCTGGTGCTTAGTAAAAGGGTTGACATTGTATCCGGTTGTTAATAGCAGGAATAGTCAGAATAACTAACACATTTGGAAAATTCTGCAGGCACAGAGTGGACCATACAATTCCCTTCACCTAAGGAAGTTGGATTTGGGTCTTTAAGGATGACTGGGCATTCCAACAGCCCAGAAAGGAAATTCCAGGCCTGGGAGACAGAATGTGCACAGACATGGAGATAAGGAAATATATGGCATTTTAGGAGGTCTGGTGTGGGTGGAAAGAAAGAGGGGGGGAGATTGGAAAGGAGGCAGAAGCCAAAGTCTGTAGGGCTTTTTATGCCATGAGAAGGCATGTAGAGATTATTTCACCTGTGATTATTTTCTATAAGCCAGTGGCTTCCACCCTGGAGGAACACATTACTGAACTGGGGAAATTTTTTTAAATACTAATTGGTTCATCTCCCTCACAACACACACAAACATATAGCCAGAGTTTGCAAATAGAAATACAGGATACCCAGGCAAATCAGAATTTTAATACTTTTTTTTCTAGCATAAGTATGTCCAGTGCAAACTTTGGAACACATTTCTAATAAAAGTATTTATTGTTGACTTGATATTCAAGTTTGACTCAGTGTCCTGTATTTTTTTTTTTTTCCCCCTGGGAACCTACTCCTTTAGAATAATCAAATCAGAATCTCTGAGATGGCTTCTGGTCAACAGGGTCTCTTAAAGCCCTCCAAGCATTTTCACATGCAGGCAGGGTTAAGAACTCTGGGTCTAAGTGATGGACACTCGGATAATTTCAAACAAGGAAGTGGCATATTTGAAAGATCACTGAAGGAATAAATGTCCTCACCATTTTGTGGAGGAGAAGCTAAAGGAAGGAGAGACTAGTGACAGGGAATCTGCTATGAGATAATTTTGCAGGCATCTGGTCAAGAGATGGAGTTGGCTGGAGCTGTGGTAACATAGAGAATAAGTGATTTTTGACCAGTGACTCAGGTCATGTCAACTAAGAACTTACGGGAACATAGGTCACCATAAGAGTAGATGACCACTGGATCCCTGCCAATGTGGCCATTCCTTAGCTCCCCTCCTCCCTCTTCTTCCTCCTCTGTTTTAGGCTTGAGTATAGCTGCCTTTTATTACCTAGGTGACCTTGGACAAGACACTTAACCTTTCTAAGACTTGGTGATTCTTCTGTAAAATGGTGAGGGAGTAGTAGTAACCTATTTTGGAGCATTATTTGTAAAGATTACATGGAACACATTTAAAAGTCTCATGATTGGGATCCCTGGGTGGCGCAGCGGTTTGGCGCCTGCCTTTGGCCCAGGGTGTGATCCTGGAGACCCGGGATTGAATCCCACGTCGGGCTCCCGGTGCATGGAGCCTGCTTCTCCCTCTGCCTGTGTCTCTGCCTCTCTCTCTCTCTCTCTCTGTGTGTGACTATCGTAAATAAATAAAAATTAATAAAAAAATAAAAGTCTCATGATTAATAGGTTATAGCCATTATTACCCCCCACGTTGTTGTGATTATAAATTTAATCAACCGGATTCTGGTTGCTTTTCTCTTTCACTTTCTCTCCCGAGTCCTCTCCCAATCCTGGTTTCTAAACTCCTTCATCCTCTCCCCTCTCCCTCAACAGTGACTTTTTGAATCCTGGAGCATCTGGTGTTACCTGAGATATGCTGAGGAGAGTTTAGACTCATTTAAGGCAAGAAGATAGAATTAGTCTGAGTATGGTAGCTATAACAAATTCTGAGAGGAAAGGACTATAGAATGGCCTAGGGAAAGCCTGAACTATACCATTATTCTGTTCTAGATAGCCAGCATCAAAGAATCAGCGGATCCGAGGTCAGGCAGCAAGGGTCCTAAACATGTATGAATGTAGCATGATATTCTATAAATTTAAATAATAGACACACTTAGGCACAGCTTTTTAGTTCGTATAGCCTGTGAGGATCTCACTCCACATCCAGCGTTTTGCATTGGTTGTATGTAGAGGAGTCCATAGGGAAGGCTCTTCCTTATTTGGACCATGGTCAAGAAATAAGTAATAAAAGTCACTCTGGGGACACTGCAGGAATTTCTCGTGTGGACCACAGTAGGTGACATTATTGAATGAATGCTGCAAATGGCACTGTGGCTAAATGAGAGAATGTTCTTCGTTTTAGGGCTAAAGGATCATGATGACTTATTTCCAGATGACTTAGCAGAAACCATTTGAAATAAATACATACACAGACACATGGATTCGTATTTATATCTGCAGGGGGCCGGGAGAAAAAACAAATATGGCAAAATTGGTGAGTGTAGCTGAAAGCTATGTGTGCTCTATTACTTTTTAAAAGAAAATACATCTAAGTTTTAAGATAAAGCAGCAGCAAGGAAAGTAAATTCCTAAACACATAGATACATGCATGATTTAATTGACTAAGTAGCACCGAATACATGATTACCATTATCCAAAAGAGGAGGAGAAACAGGCTCTGGAATCAGACAGATCTGAGCCCCAAACTTGTGCGGCCACCTTTTTATCAACCAGGCCACACTGGACAAGTTAGAAAACCCAAGCCTCAGTTTCCTCATCTGTAAAAAAAAGAAAGAAAGAAAGAAAGAAAGAAAGAAAGAAAGAGCGAGCTTAACAATGATATCGGGACTCCCTCCCTGCTACTCCTCTGTTACTATTGCATAATTGAGTAAGATGATAAAGGTGAGGAGCTTAGCCCCAGGCCGGGCACAGGCGGAGAGCCCCAAGCAGAGTCCTCTCTCTCACCATCGTGACCCCAGAGCATATGGGAGTAAAACCAGGAGCATCCTGCTGTTCAATCTTTGATCTGCTGGGTTACTTTTTTTTTTTTTTCCAGAAAAAAAGCAAAAATAGCATTTATTTTTTTATTTTTTAAATATATATATATATATTTATTTATTGATGTTCGATTTGTCAACATGTAACACCCAGGGCTCATCCCCTCAAGCGCCCTTTCTTTGACTTAAAAATGACCTGTCTCCAAGAAACTGACAAGTCAGTAAAAGAGCAGGGCCACTCTTTCGTGCGGGTACAGAAGCACAAATAAAAAGCCCTTTTCTGGGATCCCTGGGTGGCGCAGCGGTTTAGCGCCTGCCTTTGGCCCGGGGCGCGATCCCGGAGACCCGGGATCGAATCCCACGTCGGACTCCCGGTGCATGGAGCCTGCTTCTCCCTCTGCCTGTGTCTCTGCCTCTCTCTCTCGGTCTCTGTGTGACTATCATTAAAAAAAAAAAAAAAAAAAAAAAGCCCTTTTCTATAGAGTAGGTGGCATAAGGGTGGCATTCCCCCTCACTGTCATCACTAAAGCCAGCCATAAACAAATCATAAAAAACGTGCTTAGAAATTTCACTCCCCAGTAATAGCCGAAACAAAGGCAGAAAATTGCAGCTCTCTGTGTAATAACTAAGCCTCTCGTTATGTGCTGCTGTATTAAATATAAAACATTTTCATTTCCTTTGTATAGGAAATTCAATAGGACCTGAAAAGGGGGTCAACCAAGTACTGTGACTCCCACAATAAAATGTGAGTGGTGCTAATATTCCTTTTCCAACTCTCGAGTGACTGCAAATAACCAAACAGATAAAATGTAGCTTTCATAAAACTCAAGGTTTGGTGGAGAATTAGCATGAGACTTGTACTTGCTACTTGCTAACGGAAGGTTGGCCAAGAGCTCAGATTTATGCCATGAAATTTAAATGGTTCTCTCTTGAGGTTTTCTTGACAATATCATCGTCCGCGGCTGAGTTCGTTTATTGGCACTTTAGTGCGGGGATTGTTTTTGGAGGGGTGGGGAGTGGGAGGGTAGGGGTGCCGGTAACCTATTTCTTGAAGAAACCCGGCACTTATGGGGCTCTAGGGGATTTTAAAGCAGGGAATTTGGAAGAGGAACACATGCAAAGAGTCTCCAACTGCTGAGGCAGAATCAACAACGTTTACAAAATTACATCGGGGGGAAAAAATAACATGGTAAGATCACAGTTCTTTTGTTGGGGTGTTTATAACATAACACATGGCTCCGTCTCACCAGGCTTCTGAAATTAGAATGATATCGCTAGAAGATTTGTATGGATCAGGCTTCGAATTTGCATGCAAGTTTGCAGGGAATTTTGCACAAAGCTGAAATCTCAAATTGAATTCAGACCCAGGTGTCCCAGTAGCCAGGGCGCGCCCGGTACAAGGTCGCTAACCGATTTAGAAATGGGAGGTCACAGATTAACGTTAGGGAAGGACGTTAGGCCTATAAGCAATTCAAGCAGAATTTAATTACAAAAAGGGTAGCTGAATAATGGCACACATAGCTAAAGGCAGCAATAGATGCAGGAATTGTAAATCAGTTCAAGGAAGCGGAGAGAAAACGGAAATAAAATAAAATAGGAAAAGAAAAAAAGAAGAAAACAAATCAAGTCTCTTAAAAAATATCCTAGGGTTAAGTGAACAAGCCTCAGTGGATCAGAGTCAAGGCTTTAATCTTTCCATGTCCCTGTGCTTTGAAAAAGACACCTAAGCAGTAGTTCATTGATTTCCACAAAGGCCAAAGACCTGGGTCATCCACCCAATTGAATTCCTTTGTGCCGTCCACGTGCTCACCCTATATTGTCTGTCCCCTTACAATTTTATCTCCCCGTGTACACATCTCTCCCACCACGGGTAGGACACAATTATTCTGTTCTTGCCAACACGAGCTACATAATCAGCCTGGGAGCTGACATTTCATCCCCGCCCTTGCCGTGCACCAGGGGAATTCAAGGTCCGCGTCCTCTGGGTCTTGTCGGGGCCACATAGCACTGCAAAGAAGAATTCGCCTCAAGCTGGAACTTTAAAAACAAAAAACAAAACAAAACAAAAAAACCCCCACACGTCTAATAATAATTATGCTGTTCTTTAAGTGACTGTATTTCTGGACAAGGAAATAAAAAGAAGGCCAACGTTCAAATGCCAAAACAGCAGAGGATGTGTGTGGAATGGAGCTTACAATGGAACTGCCAGCAAGCTCGAGCTAACATTAGAAGCGTGTGAGAGTTGGCAACCCACGCTCACGTGGAGCGAAAGAAACATTTTTTTTTCTTTCTTTTTTTTTTTTTTTGTACATTCCAGTTCCTGTTGGTTCTGATCCCTTGAATGTTGCTTGGGATATTACGCTCTCAATTCCAAACAAATTTCAGCTAAACCTCAAAATATTTTCAACGAGGAGAAACCAAACATGATTCCTACTAAGCATAATAAATCAGCTCAAATCTCAGTAAAGCTTTCAGAATCTACTTAGAACCCTGAGGTGTTAGAGTTCCCAGGAAAGAACTAACCATTCTCATGTCTAATTTGTAATGTTTGGGTTTTGGTTTTAGGTCGATTTGATATTTTTAAGCGATTTCACTCTCACTCCCCCGCACCACTCAATCTAGCGTCCACCAGTGCTTTGGGATCAGGCTGCTTATTTTTTAAAAAATAATCCAATTGACATTTATTGGGCAGGTGGTAGCCAGGCATCTTCTCTGGAGGGAGAGAAAATTATTTTAGGTGTTTCCCCATTCTCCTGCCTTTCGGACTAAGTGAATTTCAGCACCTGATCCAAATCACAAAGGTCATCCATTAGCAGAAAGCAGAAACTAATTTGGCTTTCCCTGGCACCTCTCATACCCCGTAATTGTCTAATAGTTTGCATGGTGATAAGTTGGAGCCTTGGAGAAAAATGGTTTGTATGCAGGTTACGTATCAGAACGCCACCACGTTCTTGGGGCCGACTTGCAACACCGCTTTAGACGTAAGGCTCCACCGCAAGAGGGTGGCTGTTAATTTATTGACCAGCCTGCTTTACATCGAGTTGTCTTTCCTACCGAATCTCAAATAACTATTTTGTTCTTCATTAATAATCTTAAAACAGCAGCTACACAAGTAGATTTCTGGTGGATTTTCCCCTTTTGTCATACTCTCTTCTCTCCTCTGTCATTAGTTCAATGACTTATGACTTCACAGTGGTAGGCCTAGAAAAGACGGTTGACAGTTTGAAACCAATATTTGATTGGCATCATGGTTTCTGTGACATCCTAGATACAGATGGAATGTGTGGGGTAGATTCACCCTCTGCCTTCCAATGGCTTCTTTTATAGAAAATGAGAGAACAGATTGATTAAGAAAACCTAGAAGAATAAATAAAGGTAAGGAATCTGCTGATGCAGCCCTACATGAAGAATTGTATTACTTATTTTTAGATTTACGCTTAGAAGACAAAGAAATCTATATGAGCCCCTGCCTGTCTCTATCTTTCCTCCAAGCTCTTTTAAAAAATTATATATATGTATTTATATATATATATATATATGCAATCACTTTGACATTATTCCAGAGAAATACATTTTTATTCTTTCCTATTGATTTATAACTTCTTATTTTTCTTACCCTTGTCAAAACTTTTCACTTATGACCCAAGAGCCAGGGAACCAAAATCAGTACTGTCCTGTTTTGAGTGTCATCGTGTGGTGATCCTAAGTGGCCCCTAAACACTTTTGTCAATATTTATTGATGGGATCCACAGGCACTCTGAGTGATCCCACTCTGGAGGGGCATAAACCAATGGCACGCTGAATGGGAGAAGGACGTGGTCCTGCTGTAGGCCAGAGCTGGCAAGGTAGCACTGGGCTACTCAGGGGTCATTGACAAAACGTCAAACATTTCAAATTTCTGACTAGCTCGCTGACTAATGCCATGCTAAGCAGAAACAGGACTATTTCCTCCAAGGAACCATCAGGCCCACAGACACACAAACACACAGAAATAAATACAGTTTCTGTGCGTTTTTTTTTTCTCTTCCAGTTGCCTGCTCCCTTGCTTTCTCTGTCTTACATGTGTGCTCTCTCACACCCACACACACATACACACACATACACACACACAAATAGTCTACAGGGAAATTAAGCGGTGCCAACGAAACAGTGTACTGAGAAAGTTCTTGGATAAATTAACAACGCAATTACATTACATGACATGCCACAAGATGGATGAGGAAAACTTGGCTGGTATTATGTTCTGTTTTCAAATTGCAATTTATTTGAGGGTTTTAATGGATGCCTTATTAAAACATCTCGGCCCTGGTCAGGTTTCAGCATATGTCACAGTGGCCTGTGATTGATGACACCCTCTGCTGCTTCTCTTGCACATTTGCAGGGAATTTAAGCAAAGAGGGAATGAGCTGAGGCCCAGCTTTGTATTGATCGTGTGGAGGTGCGCTGCCTGGGAGCACAGTCTAATAACATTCTCTTAGCTGAACTGCTTCACATGAAGGCATTTATTACGAGAACTAAAATGTTATATTGCTCAGAATAAAAGAATATTGTACAAACAAAAGAGTTAGCAGTGAGTGGGGGAGACGGGGAGGCACGGGCATGCTATGGAACCATGCCTTGTTATCTTTCAGAAGCCACATTTCTAACTGTTGGTGGAAAAAACTGAAGAAAGCTATGGTTAAAGAAAAGGTGAAAGAAAGAAAGGAAAAATGCTGTGGGCTTTATTTTTGCTCATTTCAACCAGTTATACATGTAGAACAGCAGAGTTCTGTGAGA
This sequence comes from Canis aureus, assembly GCF_053574225.1. Classification (NCBI taxonomy): domain Eukaryota; kingdom Metazoa; phylum Chordata; class Mammalia; order Carnivora; family Canidae; genus Canis; species Canis aureus. The sequence continues at coordinate 8,282,978 of NC_135642.1, read as the reverse complement.
AAGAGAATGCCAGGTGAGGATTGAGAAGTGAGCAGTCTTAAAGTCATTTGGAAAATAACTAAATATCAAAATAGAACATAGGACATTATTTGTAAGGCTACCCAAAATCTCTCTCATTTTATATATGCTGTCGTTAATTTTTCTGACAAGCGCCCACCAAAACACCAAGAGCCATTCACACCTGAAGCATAATTTTACTCCCATCCAAATTGTAGAAGTTTGATTTCTGTCATGTTTTAATTATAAAAAGGGCTCCATTTGCAATTTCAGCACTTGAAGTTTCATAAACCTGTATGTGAATTGTCAAGAAATGGATTAATGTTTAATCAAAAAAGCAGGATTCCCTTGGATATGCTGTATATGCAGGTACATCGAGTCACAGAAAAAAAGACTAGAAGGATATAAAACTAGTTATTATTAGAGAAATGATGGTACTTTTCTTCTTTGTGCTTTTCTGTAGTACCTGAATTTTCTGCAACAAATGCATAGGACTTTTAAAAACAAAAGGATAAAAAAGCATTCTAAAGATGTTTGTGATATCCTGATTTATAAGAATACTTAGAGAAATCAGTATCCTTTGAAAGTCTACAATAAATATAATCTCAAGGAAAAGGATTCATTTTGCAGTAATATGTGAGTATTTCTTAGTAAGCAGACTTGCTGCATTGAAAACAGAAAACCACATGAATGAAAAAAATAGTAACAATAGACAGGATGAAAATATCCCTATGCAACACGAAAAAAAAAGGTTAAAAAATAGAAGCTAAAAACAGTAAGAAGGAAACAAGAAAGTATGTTGCATTTCAAAACTCTGATAACATTAGGGCTTGTCAATCTCAGTCCAAAGGAGTTTATTTATTTATTTATTTGCTTGACCTGCTGATTGCTATTATTTGAACTGCCACATTTATTATTTTGTTAGCCTTTGAGGGCCTATAAAAATCTCACCTAATTATATCGGAATCACCTAGCATCACAGCTGAAGCCAAAGAAGGTGCAAAAATGCCCAACAGCTTTTCCTTGAAATGGAAGGGAAAAAATAGTTAAAGAATGAACAAACAACAGAAACCAAGAATACTCAGGAAAGCCAGCTTTATGAGTCTCCCAAGAAATGGATACAGAAAACATTTTTTAAATGTTGACAGAAACTGTTAAGTTGTAAAAATGGATTTTTTTAGCATTGTCAGTTGAATGCACCTTCTAATGTGTGAAATACCAAATTTACAGTCTTTGACTAGATTGTGATACCTTTGGTGGAGTGGTGCTGGGGAAAAAAAGGGAAATGTTACTTAACCTCCCAGGTCTCTTTTTCTCTTGGATCATAGATTTCATATCCCTCTTCTAGGCCTTCTTACGACCCTTCATCTTCTGTGACTGAATGCCTATCTGATTATCAAAAGGGAATAACTTTCTTTCCCTTTTACTGTGAAGACAGTTGCATAATGTCAGCAACTCTAGGTTTCTTTGTTCTAAAATGAGGACCAATTGTCCAGTCTTGGAGAATTACTTAATTACAAATTAATTTTAAGTCAGTTAATGTTCATTGAGCATTATCTATAACGCAGTGAGCAGGGCAGTAGCACCTCCGTTCTGACGACAGCCAGCTTTAAGAGCCAGCTTCTTCTCCCTACAAATGCATCCAGCCACACAGGCCACAAGTTAGTCACCCACCCACCCCAGCTTGGAACTGAAGAGCTAAAGCAATAAGATGAGGAGGAACGGCCTTTGTCAAAGCAGTGAAAACAAACATTTATCAATAATTGTGTAGCTCAGCTTGTGTGAACAAGCTATGGATGAAAACACCCACGGGTATGCCCTATCTTTCAGGGTCATTCACGGATCGTAGGCGGCCTTTATAGGAAATTTCCAATAGTGTAAAGCCGATGATGAGCCCAGGGCGGATGGGAAAGAACAGCCCATAGCAAATGGTAAAGCAACATCGGGAGGGACTGGGGACCGTGCCCTCCGCAGGAGCAGAGTGCCACCTTAGGGTGGGACACAGGAGGTGGGGGGGGGATCACGGGGCAACGGGGGAGGAACACAGCACAGGAATAAGAAGGGTGAGGTGAACACCCTGAACTAATACAATGTCACTTATCAATCATATCTATGAGGTCGGGGCAGGGAGGGCGGAGAAGGCCACATAGGACATGAAGTCTTGAATTATTGTAGCTATTCTCTGAGGCACTTCCACCCTGAGATCCAGGCAACATACACGCTTAGTAAAGGAGAAATGGAAATTCCGATTCTCACCCAGAGATGCAAAGCTAATGTAACTGTTGGACTTACAAAAGGTCCCTGGTAAGGAATATTTGCTCCCTGGTAAGGAATGTTTGCTGACCCAAACTCATGAATATACATATACTTCACTCATCATTCAACTTCTGAGTGAATCTGTATAAGTACAGTTCACGTGGTTTTCAGTTATTCTCAAGTAATCTCTTCGCGTTTCAAAGTCCCAATTTAAGTATCTATGTTAGTTAGGTTTCTTGGTTGCATCAGTGATTGATTTTGGCTGAATTTGCAAAAGGCAATTCCTTGGAAAACCAGTCAAGAAGCTCGGAGAAGCGGTGAGACTTTAAGTAGCTAGGAGTGGGGAGGGTCAGATCAGGTCCTGGATGGCCTCCCCCCCGTCTGAGGGTTAATTTTGCAAGAAGCCACTAGTTCAGGGTCCTTCTTCGTCACTCGTAGCCTACACTTTTTCGTATTGTGTATGGGTTCCAAACGCAGTGAGCAAGAGGGTAGCCTAATGGGTGAGCCCTTTTCCAGTCCGCTTGCATTCTGTTTGCTTAGGCCCTGTGGACCAAAACCGATCGCACAGTCAAGCCCAGAGTCCACATGGAGTGGAGACACAACTACACGAATACAAGGTGTGATTCATTGAGGGCCATTACGGTGTCTGTTCACACACTCAGCTTCTGACTTCCATAATAGAAGGGAAGTGCCTGAACTCTTCCTCCGACACAGCCAAGTCACAATGAATTAACGGAATAAAAGGGAATAAGGGTGACATTAAGAAGAATAATGGATAATGGGTGGCAAAAATACATGATAAATGGTCACCATGGAATGCTAATTAGATTTTTGAAATGGAACTGAATCCACATAGACACTGTTTTATTCCTCTGAAAATTCTGGGCTGCAGACAGGTATCATCCATAAGGAATTCGTGACTTCCCTAAACCACCAGTTCCCCATTACAATGCGTGTGAACTTTCCAAACTAGCCAAGAAAACTATGAATTATAATCTCCATCTATTTTTTCTGAACAGCCATAATAAATATTCCTCAACTGATTTAGGTTACATCTGTTCACATTTCAATTCTTGTGTCTAAATGAAAAATAATAGAAGCCAAATATGAAATGTATATTTTAAAAGAATCTCACTGCTCTAGAAACTTGTTATCTTATATGTCACACTCAGTTTCTTTCCTTCTGATTGGTAAATAGCAGTTACTGTACACTGAGAAATGAAAATAAGTAGATATTTTCTGGCATTTTAGTGCACAAATATAACCCTTTAACCCACAGCATCCAAAGGTTAAGTCTCAAAACTGAGTCCATTAACCTTCCTAAATGGTTGTGATATTAAAAACTGGCTCTTAATAGCTATGGGTCATCATCTAATGCAATAACCATCAGCAATAAAGAATTATGGATTAAGAACATTATCTATCTATAAAATGGTCATTTATGACACTTGTGCACAGACCAAAATGTACAGATACCCATGGTCAAGAGTTCAGGCCTAATAATATACATTATGCTTTTATTAGTATAGTTATGGTATTAGTGAGTTTTAAGAGAAAATCATTACATTTACAAAAGGTTCAGGGTGTTTACTTCAAACGAAACTAACAAAGAAAATCTTCTGAATTCTCTTTCACTGAGCTACAACTCAGCCAGGTGGGGCTAATTGACTCAGAAGGTCAAATAAAAAAGAAAATAAACATGTTTTTAAATTGTCTAGAGTCTGGGCTGCAGAACAAATTTGGACTCATCTACATAATTGAGCAACAGCCACTAGACCAAAGCTTCTGCGTCTTTTATCACATAGAAAACTATTTCTTTAAATTGAGCTTTTTTGGTTGTTTTTATTATGTCATAAAATTCAATATACACTTACACGATAGTTACTATGTACCATCAGCAAGGATATGCTATGTCCAAATTCCATAGATATGAATAAAAGAAACTTTGATTTTCTAATAGAGACTTAGCCTCAGTCAATATTCCTAAGGACTTCAGTTCATTTTCTTAAGGAATTGCCACAAAATGCAATCTTCTGAAGAAATAGAACCATAGGGGATCCCTGGGTGGCTCAGCAATTTAGCATCTGCCTTCGGCTCAGGGCATGATCCTGGAGTCCCAGGATCAAGTCCCACTTCAGGCTCCCTGCATGGGGCCTGCTTCTCCCTCTGCCTGTGTCTCTGCCTCTCCCTCCCCCCCCCCTTGTCTCTCATGAATAAATCAATAAAATCTTTTTTAAAAAAAATCTTTTAAAAAAAGAAATAGAACCATAAAAATAACCAAAGTTATAGTTTTTAAATATATGTACTGTATTAACCTGTGTTTTTGTCTTCAGCCCTGCAAAAGGAAGAAAAAATGTACTCAGGGTGAAATCACATTCAACCTTGTTCTAAGGAGATGGAGAAAGACAGATATAAGGGGGAATACAGAAATTTGGGGTGTTTTGCATCTTCTAATCATTTTTTAAAAAATTCTCTGGTTGAAACATTTGTGTTTTCCTGTGTTATCTGAAATTCATTAATTTAGATTTCCTCCTCTACATTTATTTAATTTAGATTATCACTATCTGACTTTTTGGATACAGAATTAATGGTCCATGTAATTCCAAGTGACAATGAAAAAAAAATGTCAGTGTTCAGAAACATGAAATACAGATTTATTAATAGAAAAATCTAGCATAAATAGCAGATCCCTAAAATGTGTTTAAAAACACATCAGCAAGCGACTTGTAAATATACATTTCCCATCTCAAGGAGCTGTTTAGGCCATCTTTAAAGATTTTATGTATTTATTTGAGAGAGAGAGAGAGAGAGCACATGGCTGGTGGGGGATTTGGGGGAAGGAGAGAGGAATAGAGGGAGACAAGGAGAATTCCAAGCAGTCTCCATTTTTAATATAAAAGAGGGCTAAAAAAATTAAAATTAAGAAAAAAAAATAACCTGAGATCATGACCTGAGCTGAAACCAAGAGTCCGATGTTTAACCAACTGAGTGAGCCACCGAGGTGCTCCTGGCCATCTTAATTCTTTTTAAAAGTTGTTTGCCTTTTCCCCCTGCTTCTAGGAATCAAAGCTCTGATGCATTTAGAACCTGAGCCTCCTGAAGAGAAGCAACGGTGTCTTTGTTAGTGAGAATCCTTGTAAGTGATCTAACTCAGCTCACCTGGGCCACACACCTTCTTCCCAGAGTCCTTCAAGGTATCTATCACCAATTCTCCATGATTTCCCGGACTAGGATGACTAACATCTGATCCACTACTGATAATGTGTGAGCCTCAAAAAAAAAAAAAATGGTCAAATAAAATTACTAAAAAGTACTGCTTTTGTACTCCCTTACCCCATACTTACTCTCAACTTACTGCTGCCAATCTCAGGTCAGAATATTCCAAACCAATGCCAAGGAAATCAAGAAATTCTACATGGTTGAATTAGCAAGTCCTATTAGTAAATGGTATGCCATACTAAATTATTAGGTTAATAGAAAAATAATTTCCAATACCAAGTGACATTTTAATAATCATAGAAGCATAACTTTTGTGTTTTACCTGCTCTTACAGAAGCCTAATGTTTATTTGGTATGCCAAACTTAAGCTCCTTGGAAGAAGGATTCATACCTATGAACCTTTATATCCAGCATCCCTAAAATGGCAATCAGAGTTCCATACATATTTATAAATTGATAATAACAAGTACTAAGCATCCTATAGTTGACTGTTCAGTGTACTTCAACAGATTCTCACAGTATAAGTTCTTGAAGTGTTTCCAGTCATGTTCTCAACTGGGCCACCAAGTACAGAGTTGAGAGCAAGCTTGCTTTCTGTTGGTAAATCTCCTTAGGATCCATCCTGTAATGTGGCTAGTTTGCCAGACTGCTTTCACCACAGGATGTTACAACAACATAATAATCAACCAAACTATGTTAACCAGACTCCCCAAAGGCATATATTCCATGAAATAAGTAGAAGCAATGCAATTTCACAATAAGTATAACATCGTTTAAAATTGTTGCCAACGATTCTCAAAGGTGTTATCTCTACATGTGTTAGCTCTTCATACAGATATCTAGAGTTCTTTTTCTGGAGGTATCCTTGTGACTTTCATTATAATCCATTGGGATTTCAGAAAAATATTTTTTTCTTTTTTCTACTTATGCTTAATTCTTAATCTCCTCCACTCATCCTTTTATTCTTCACCCACTCCCCTTCCGATTTTTGGATACTACAAATGATCACACAGTAGAGTTCCCATTTCTCGATATTTCATTTCTTTAAATGCTGGGCATTCGACAAGTTTTATTCGAACCACTGTCAGCTGGATCATTAACCAGGTACTGATATAGAGGGAAAGGGAATCTGTTTTACAGGAGGTGTCCCCCTGAAGTGGAAATTAAGTCAAACACTTCTTGAGTAATTGTATAGGGGAGTATTCAAAATAGTCACTTTAGGAGGCTTTACTTACTCCAACAACACAGATATTGTTAAAAACCCTAGAGCTTCTCCTGTGAAGTTGTCTTCAGGGCCTATGGTACATTTTATTGAAGTTCATTTGAATATCTAAACTTGAGTACTTTTTATTTAAACATGGTTCAGGAATGGATGGGATAAACAATAGCCTTATTAGAGCTCACCGTAAGTCAGAAGGTTTTTTTTTTTTTTTAATTTACAAATATTCTTAAAGTTAAGCCTTCTTTCAAATAGAAATATGGTTGTGCTTAGATGATCTTGCAGGAGTTGTCTTCTTGTGGTAGAAGGTGGGGTTTCCATCGGCCTTAAGGAACTGGAGTACTGACGACTATCAGATTCACCTAAAATGGAAGCTGTCTCTACAGTCCTTTTATGGCTTGAAGACTTTTTTAAGAAAAGGCAGGAAATAAAGATCAGGGGTCTTTTCCACTGGGAAGCCCCTCCCTAGGAGCACCAGTTATGGGAATTGTCACAAACAACATGGAAAAATAACAGAGGACATGAACCCCTCCCCTCTACTACTTCCAGCTGGATCTCCAGAAAAATATATATATTAATCAATCAGCTCACTGATCTTGACAGAGCCGAGGACTCGGATATGTCCAGGACTAAGGCCCAGAAGTTCATATAGAGTCTTATTCACCTTCTGTTCCCTCCTAGTCTTTCCTCACGTCCACTATTCCTCACTCCAGCACCCTCCACAGCCATAGCCCATGGAGGCATTTGATATGATGATGAAGGAAGGAAGAGATGATCAACCTTAGCATACTGCCCACTTGTCCTCTCTCCACAAGTGCACTACAGGGGGAACAGGAGTTATGTTCTTAAGCTGTCAAATTAAATATTCAGAACACATTGAAATTCCTTCTGTCTTTTCCTTTCTCCATCCTGTTTTTCAATCGTTAAGATTTGGGGCACTTGTCTGGACTTTGTTATAAAGTTACCCACTTTCCTACAGAAAATAATTTCTCCATCCTCATTTTCTCATCTTCTTTTAAAAAATTATAGACCTAGAATACAAATATATGCGCATATACATATAAATTTTATGCATCTATTATATATATCTACGTATAAGTAAAAGACCTAGGGATGTCTAATCTATTTCTAGGAGTTGGAAAAATAGCTATTGCTCTCAGAACCCACAATATAACTTCTGAAATAAGTTCTCCAGCTAAATATTTTGTATGTTCAGCTTTCTTTCCATAATGCCTCCTTGGGTGTTCATGTTATCAGCATCTCAGAAGGCCCTTATTAAAGGGCTAGGATTTGACAGGCAAACCAACTGTGCCAGTTGCCAATTTATTGCCTCTCAGCTCCAAAGCCACCCTTCATTGGCTGCTTGTGATACTGGAACATTTCTCCCTTGCCAGCTGGCACGAGGTTAATCTTTGTTAGTAGAGGGTATTGGAGGGACACTAGAAGAGGAAGGAGCTTCTTCTGACTCCTGTGTGCTTCATTTCTTCCCCCTTTGCAGCACTGGGTTGGTGTTTGGGACACACAATGGAGCTTATTTCCCCTATGGATACTCTGATGGCAGAAATTTGATTTGTTCTGTTGCCACCCAGACAAGAGGACTCTCATAAATCATTACAAATGTATCTAAGTTAATCAGAGGGAAGTGTTCCATTCCCTTTACCAGTTATCGGTCCTAGGGTAGATATGCAACCAAGTTGCAAATGGCAATATATGGTATATGAGGGAAAATACCCTAGAAGAACTTCCAGGAAAGATTTCTTTAACAAAAGTACACAAGATACAGGCAGCTGCATTTTCTGTCTCTGGTGTACCAACACCAGAGACAGATGGAGATGTGATGCGTGGGGCGGAGTGGCCATCTTGAGCCCCATAGGAGTAATAGCTGTAAAGCCAAGCATGGCAGAGTAAGAATAGAATCTGTATCTAGGGATGCCTTGGTGGCTCAGGGCGTGTTCCTGGGGTCCCTGGATCGAGTCCCGCATTGGGCTCCGTGCAGGGAGCCTGCTTCTCCCTCTGCCTATGTCTCTGCCTCTCTCTCTGTCATGAATAAATAAATAAAATCTTTAAAAAAAATCTGGATCTAGTGATGTGGTTGAGCTGCTGGATTAACCCTGAGGTCCCCTACCTTCAGACTTAGCATATACATGACAATTTTTTAAAGCCCCACACTATTTGGGATATTTGTTTTCTGATGAATTGCAGTTCAAAACACTCTAACATTCCTCAAAATGAACTTAACAAACACTCCCACTATACACCCATAAACCCCAGAATCCATTTTTATGTTCTAGAGAAGGCTAATCCTTATTGGAGGTCCTTAGACTCTTAGGGATTCTTGTCAAGAAGGTCAAGGAAATCTGAAAATCTTCACTCAACTGCTACAGAGATAGGATCTAGCCATTTTAAGACATGGAAAAAAATTCTCTACTGACTTTAGTTCTCTCCGCTTCCATTTTGGTCACTTTGTGAAAACACTGAAATTTATTTTCTGGTAGCTTATAAGGCAGCAAGATAGTCAAGTAGTTTAAAGAATGGGATCTGGAGTCCAAAGGTCTTTGTTCAAATCGTATTCCCTCTATTTTGCACAAAATATATGACACACAACTAATAGGGCTGCTGTTTACCACCTGTAAATAGGTACAATAGAACCTGCTTCATAAGGTTGTATATGGAACTTTGTTAGCCTTGAATACAGCTAACTTATTTTTTATTCATTAAAATCTCAATATTGCTTCAACAGAGTGCCAATAGACATATTTGGGGAATGTTCAGGACAATCCAGACAGAGGATGAGAGGCTTGGAAGGAATAATTCTGCATGGAAATATATCTATTTGGGATCTCATAAGAATTCTGAGTGGAACTCATATCTTTTGAAAAAGACAGGAGAAATAAGCCCTCCAACCAAAGAGGTGCTAATGGAGGGCTTCTTCCCCTTCATACTGGAAAGGACACTACTGATGAGCCTTGCCAAGTGGAGATGGGGCAAGTTGAAGATTATCCAGAAGCTCTCTAAAAGTGTGTGGGTTTAATGTCATGACTGCAAGGGATGGAAAGAGAACATTTTCATATACTTTGAAGAGCAACAAGAAACATTGAAAGGGAGGCCTCTTCATATTGTCTCCCCTACCCCACCACTCCTTGTTAAGGGTCAAACAGTTGTAGCATTGAAAATGTCACTATAAGTCACAGAGGAAATGCAAACGATGACCCTCTTCTCTCAAAATAAGCTGAAGCACCTTGTATAGTAGCAGAGCTTACAAAAAATTAAGTAAATAAATAATGGATGAACACTAACACCACTGTGCATTCAACACATCATTTAAGTCTTGGAACATTTGCAAGTGTTTATTTGCAAATATGTGCTTCTGGGCATTCACATATCCAAATTCCAAATCTGCGTAAACTCTCAACATTATATAGATAATGCAAAGTTTACACGAGGGATTCCAAAAATCCATCTTTATAGCGCTGACACTACATAAAGCAATATTTTCTGGTAATAATGTAAAAACCTTGAATTTTCAAATTGTTTCCTTTAAAAATAATCACCAGGCTCAGCCCTGGGAATGGTCTGATGAGGCAACACAGTTTGTAACTTTCCAGCCCTGTGCTTTGACTATTACCCTGTGACATTTGGTGTTCATAGGCATACTTAATCCCATAGCTTCTCTGCCCTTGGCCCACTCCCACTTCAGACCCACTGACAGTAGAACAAACAAAAAACCCTTTTGAAGCATTAGGACGAGTTTTGAAAAAAGTTCCATGGTTTCCCATTAGTAAGTATTCAATCAGGCATTCCTAGAAGAAGCCATGGAAGGAATCATGAAGGTTAATTCCAGGGGTAGGAGACAACCATGCATGTAGAGAAAGCTACAGAAAAGCCAATAGCACCTTTTTAATTCCCTTAAGATTTCTGCTACACTAATTATTGGTGGTCATATGAGATCACTGTACTTTATGAAATCACCCCTTTCACTGGGGAGAAGACAGGTACGTGTTTTGAGACCTGCCTGTAGCACGGGGCAGCCTTTGAGGACTGCTGTGTTAAACAGAAGTACAAACCAGAGCCCATGTGTTTTCTGACCTTATGGCAACTTGATATCTAACTAAGTGTGGGCATGTGTTAAGTCATATTCTGGTCCAAATTAAGAAACTTGAATTAAGAAACTGCTTCAGGAAGTTTAAACACACACACACACACACACACACACACACACACACACATGCATGCGCTTTATCTACATGTAAAACAAACCTCGGACCAAACACTGAAATCTTGCTCCGTGGAAAAATTATGAAAATATAGCTCAGAAGCACCAGAAACACCCAGTATCTGCCAAACAGATCTCACATGAGCCTCTCCCCTGCAGCGCCAGCAGTCCTGCCACTTTGTACCCTACCACTTATTCCTACATACGATTTGATTTGGATGAATGTAGGCTTTCTAGGATTTTTATGTGTCCCTTTATTTTTCTGATCATCTCTAAACCATGCCCTTAAAAGTAATAGCCTTTGAGAATCTCTAGGAAACCAGAATTTATCTTTCTTGCCTATGTGCATTTTCCCCCAAAACACACCTATCTTGCAGGGGTTTTTTTGATTTGTTTTGTTTTACATAAACTAAAATGTAATCGGCCACTTTTGGACACACAACAAACTCAGGTTAGACTAATAGAGTTATTAGTACAAAGAGAAGCTTGTCCATAGCCTGTAGATGGCTAACGAAGGAATGTACCTACAAGATATTTTGACTGCTCAAGAATGCCAAGACCTCCAATATTTTTTTCCTCTAAATTCTCTGTTAAACTAATTCTGTGTGATAGGCAGATATGCCCTCCACATGCTGGTGAATTAAAATTCAGCTTTCAGTGAATAAGATTAATTGCCTCTTCAGACAAAGCTGGATTTGCGCTCCTATTAGAGAAAGGGGAGGGGGAGAAGCAAGGGGCAGGGTGCCAGCTAGACTGCAGTATTCAGTTACACGTGAAATGATTTGTAATTCTGAGTAATCACTTAGGACAAGCCCTTGCACCATTTTATCTATACATGACTCTAGGCCAAAGTCAATACTCATAGTAAAATAATGAGATGAAGCTAACTGAGCCCTTTTATTAATGCTCCAAGGAGCAAATCTGATGCTTGAGTTTCTCCCATTGAAAGTATTCACTTCTTCCTAAAAAATGAACAAGTGGGTCAGGATGCCCAGTAGCAGCCAGGGTACCTGCTTTAGCAAAATCATAAATAACCAACCCTTCTTGCCTTCCCCCTTTTTGTTTGTGAAACCAGGCTTTACCCAGCTGCAGGTGAAAACACATGAATTTTGCATTACCTCTAGGCTCATTAAAGAGATCTGGCTCTCTCCTAATAGCTTCCCCTCACTTATGGGGGACACACTCACACACACATTCACACCATGATGAACTTTAAGAGAAACAATGAATAGGACTTTTGCTCTCTCTTCCTCATCAGTCTTGTAAAGAAAATCAACTGTTCTAGCAAATGCACAGCTTGGTGACAGAGTCAGCATGCAACTGTGAGGAAAATGAGATGGATAACCAGCTGTCCCAGTTTCCTGGAGATGAGGTTTGGGAAGGGAGAGGGTGCTGAAAAGGGAAAGGGCAAGAAAGGGTGTAGGGAAATTCTTGCTTTTAGCCCTTTGTGTTGTTTTTCCCATGTTACCACTGGTTGGGTGACCAATCTGGCAAAACAATATTAGTATCAAATGGCTCCCTCCCTAAGTAGTGGGCAGTATAGAACTCTTCTCCGTACTGGTTGAAGGCCTAAAGATCCACTAGGAAAACTTTAAAAAATGTATTATCCTTCGTGTCATTTTCTAAAACTTGGAGAAACAAACTAATTTATGTGAGTAAAATGGTCTTTTATCAGAAAAACCTCGCAAAACATTTCTACTCATCAAAAAAAAAAAAAAAAAGTCTAAGCTTTTACTCATTAAGGCAAAATCTCAGCACACAGGTACTCCAATATAAGACAACAAGATCCTTCTGGACATAAACATACCTGCATTCCAATTCCAGATTTGTCTCCCTGTTTGCTAGGTGACTCTTCCAAGCCTCTTGGCATCTCTGACCACAATCTTCTCATCTGTAAAGAGAGGATCACACACTGACAGGCAAATTGTGATGAGCAAAGCTTAGTTCAACCTCAAGTGCATAGACATGGTTATCTACATCCCTCCATCCCCTGGATTATTCATTATTCGGAGGGGCACGAAACATCTATATAAACAGACCCTATAGAGATTTCAAGTAGATTTCTCCTAAGACTTTTCTAGTTAGAGATTTTGATTGGTGACCAAAAGAGCTTTTTTTTTTTTTTTTTTTTTTTTTTTTGAATTTCACTTCCGCTGGTCCAGTCATTTGTAGATAGGCCAGCAAACAGGAAATTTCCCTTTAAAAAGCTCAATCACAAACCAAACCACCAGTCATGAGTCAAAGAAAATTGCTAAAAGACCCAAGTACCTACATACTGAGGACATACCAAGCACACGTTAATGCCATTATTCTCAGCCATACCTTGGTTTTCCACACATGCTGAACTTGGAATGGCATTTTTAAAATGGAGAGGTCAGGACATACAGTCCCCATGATGATACAGCTTGTGGTATCCTGGGAGAAACTTCCAGTCTCATGAGGACTCAAGGTATACAACACACACAGTCACATGAATTGCTGGACATACAAAGAAAAGGGCCTTCAGGTAGAAGACAAAACACATATGAAGTCACCAACACTTAGAAAAGTTTGGCATGAGAGGGACCATGTAACAAGTCTGGTGTACTGGAGCACGGAGAGTAGTTGGAGTAGTGGAAAGAGCATGGAGAAAGAAGAGAAGACAGCATCAGATGGTATTTGTTGGCAATTCTAAAGTGTTTGCCCCTGATTTGGAGGCCAGAGGCTCTGAAATTTTAGCGTGACAAAGTATCATACAGGGAGCTTGTTAAAAATAGAGTCCAGGGGTGCCTGGGTGGCGACTATTCATTCCTGCTTGGGTCATGATTTCCGGGTCATGGGATGGAGCTCCATATGAGGCTCCATGCTCAGTGTAGAGTTTGCTTAAAATTCTCTCTCCCTCTCCTTCTGTGCCACTCCCTCCCACCTGCCTCTCCAAAATAAATTAACAAATCTTTAAAAATACAGAGTCTAGGTCCTGCCACCATCAGTTCTAATTCAGAAATCCTGATGTGGTTCCTGAGCCTCAGCTAACAAGCTCTCCAGGTGATTCTGATGGAAGGAGATACATAAAACTCACTTTGAGAAACATGGCTGCGGGATATGGGGAGTCATGAGGGACTTACCAGAACAGTGATATGATCAGATATACAACATAAGAAGATAATAGTTCCTTGAGAATAAATTGGAAGACTAAGCCTAGAAGGATGTGCATAATCCAATTGGGAAGCTTTCTGACTGAGACAGGAGAGAAATAATGAGACGCTGAACTGAGTACTATTAGATGAAAATATAAGGAAGAAGTATAAAGGAATATAGTGGCTTACTACTTGTAAAAGGAAATACGTTAGCGTGACTTCAAGTTTTCTATTTTGGGTTCTGCTAATGATGATTCGGTTTGTTGAAACAGCTTATATAGGAAGATAAATAATTTGTGGAATATGAGTTAAATTTTGCATATAGCAGGTAAAATGGTTAAAAGTATGGGCTTTGGGGTTAGATAAGATGGATTTAAAGCCTACTTGTGAAAAAAAAAATAAAGCCTGCTTGTGCCACTTCTGTGTGATGTGGCAAATTAGTCTACCTCTCAGATGTAAAAGTGGGGGAAAAATTCAGAGATTTTGATAAGTAAATCAGTTAATATAAGAAAAGACCTCAGTACAGTGCCTGAAGGTGATTAATAAATGCCAGTAATATTAGTAACTACTATTATTTTAAATGCCATCGTCATTAGCTAGCCTGAGATATTTCATAGACAGATGGAAATATCATCCAGATGATTATTAAAACTCTGTTACAGGTAAGATCACCCAGAAAGATTTGAAGAGACAAGGACTAATAGAGTTCAGGGGCGTATAAATGCTTTAGTTAATAGATGAACTGGATGAAGCTGAGGAGTGGTCACACAGAAAGAAAGTAAAGCCAGAAGATACTGTGTCCTACGCTTCAGATGGTCAGAAAAAGCCAGAAAAATATCCAGTGTATTTGACAAATGGAAACGCACCGGTGACCTTAATTAGAATGGTTTCAATGACTTATAAGGTTGCAGAGTGAATGGAAGCTGGGCAAATAACCAAAATGATTGCATGAAAGGACAAACTATGTGGTAGCAAGAAGAGTCATAAGGTGGAAAAGAGTTGGGTTTTCATTTATTAAAAGAGATGAGCATGAGCAAACTTTCAAGCTTAGAGAAATGAGCCACTGCAGAGGAAGAAAGTCAGAATCGTTGTTGGAGGAGACATTGAGAAGTAATGGAAAGGATGAAATAGACCCCCCCCAAAAAAAAAAAAATCCTAAGCGGGTTCTGGCCTTGGACCAAGGAGCGGAAGCTTCCTCCCTCAGCTCTGAAAGGAAAGATAAAAAGACATGGTCAAAGTTTTAGAAACTAGAGGTGCAGAATGTAAAGGTAAGCGCATTCCTGTCAGAGAATACAAGTTTTTCTCCAAAGTTAGGGGGAGATCTCTGGTAAAAGGCAAGTGGCTCCACTGAGAGGCAGGTTAGGCACGGGAGGAGAGAAGTAAGAATTTGGAATAAGTAATGAGGGGCAAGGGGGTTGACCAGGGACTGCAGATCCCCCTCGGCCACGCTGAGGCATGATGTTCTGTACACTTACTTGGTTTTTCTCTTCTTCCAAAACTTGGGTGGTTGTAAGATCAGAGAAGATGGATTGTGGGTTTCATTTAAATTTTGCAGAGCAGATGTGGTAGAAACACAAGGAAATAAAAAAGGATGATGTTGGAGAAAATGGAGTTAAGGTAAATAGAGGGAGATTTAATAGGGAAAAAAGTGAAGACAGAGGAAAGCTGATGTCTGAGAGCAACCCGAGGACTCAAAAGAGTGGGGAGCTCAAAACAGCTAAAGAGGAGCAAAGGAATAAGGAAAAGGAAAGACAGAATTGAAGGATTAGAGTATAAATCAGGAGCATATAATTTCAAAAGTGGAGGAGTCTTAGATATTGATAAAATTGTGTGAATGGCCATGGACAGGACTGCCACGCAAACACTTCATGACTGCAATGCAGAGGTCAGGCACAGTCACCCCTCCGGCTGGAGCAGAGGACTGGCATTCCTCCACCCAGGACCAGGGATCTGGACTGTGGAGAGTTCTGGAGAGGTCTCAGGGGTATGGGGGCGGCTGGCAGAGGGGTGGGAGCATTGGAGCAGAAAGTGTTTCACATCCAGGGCTTAACTGTTTGCTTTTAATGATGCCAATCTTGCAGTCGGCAGATCGAAGCCATGAACTGGTGACTGAAGAGGAGGAAGTTGAAGAAGTTAAGCAAAGGTGCTGATGTGTCTTCCACATGAATGTGGAAAACCTCTAGGATGGTGAATGGAACTGATGTGGAAAAACATCCAGGGGTGGTTCATTCTTCATTGAATGCAGACAAGTGCCCTGGTGATTGGTAGAAAACAAGCAGTAGGAAAAACTGAAAACAGTATAATGTGATGCATGGCAATCCAAAAAAGATAGTAATTTCCAAAGAAATGTAGAAAATCAACCATCTGGACATTTAGGTTGACCTCTATTCCGCTTAGAAATATGGGAATCCGGGAGAGACTATTCAAGGAGTGTTTTTATTTTTGTCTTCAACTTTCACTTTTCCTTTTCTTCCAATGCATAAACCCAACTCCGAGGTTTGCTTTCTGCCTCTCAGCCTGGAATATCTGGTGATTGTTCATGTCGGCTCTCATCTTCCCTAACTTGTAACCCTTGGCCTCTGCCTATATAGGTAGACGTTGCCATTACTTTCATATTTTTTTGACACTCCAAATAGAGCAGATTTATGAGCCTGTTTATTTGACTGTCATCAGGAGACATTTTATTTGCCTTTTGTCTAAAATGGGCCCATTTGAGTAGGAACTGGACTGGGGCTTGGAAGTGATCAGTGGAACCCTAAAATCCCAACCATGTGTAGATCTCTCCCTGGCACCGTCCTCCTTTCTTTGCTTCCTCTCTATCATCCTGACTTTGCTTCTTTTTGTCTTTCCCATTTATTATTTTCTCCCTTGTCCCTTGTTTACATCTGATATCACTCTTAGATATCCTGAAGCCACACAGATGCCCCCTCTCCCTCATCTCGAGACCTAGACTCTCTAAAAAAGAAGAAGCAAAGACAGACTCATAAATAAAACTACTTGACTGGCCCCCAGGCATCCGAATCTATTTGTATCATTGATTTCCCTTTGTGTCTTGTAAACCCACATTTACTCATATACCTCCCAAGTTTTGTCAAGGGCCTCTGATAAACCAAATTGTCTCCCTCAGTTTCCCCACATGGAAAAATATCTATCATTTAACCTATCATTCTCCTAAAACTGGTAACAGATTTAATACTTTAAGCTACTCTGTTAAAAAGGAAATATATTTTTAAAGTCAAAATAAAGCTGGTGTGACTGCAAGATGGGCATCATTAAAAGCATGTTATTTATGTATGTAAGATGTATGCTAAACGTAAGTGGTTGAAATAATTTAAAATGAGTTTTTATGGTAAATTAGAATATATAAACACCTAAACCCCATCTTTGAGTGAAAATTGACCTATTTGGAGAATTTTCTCATTTAACAAATGTCTGTCTACAACATAAAGAGAAAAGGAAATAAATATTTGTATTTAGGCTTATTTAAAGCTAAAAATACATAGATTTTTGATGCACAGAAAAGGACTTGGTAAAATGTGAGCCTTTTTATGTTGAATAAGAGAAAACAATGAATAATTCTTGATATTCACTTAAAATATACTATTAGAAAAAGAGTATCTCAAAAATCTATTTGTCTTTTTTTTCTTCTTCCTCCTCTTTGTAACTCGGGCAGGAAACCTCAACATTTTATTTGATTATTTAAGAGTTCCCTTTGGAGTGGAAGTAGATAGAGCTTGATATCACTATGTATAAATAAATAATTTGAAGGTTTCTATGCCCAGATAGAATTCTAAAATCAGATAAGTGGGTTTCATTTTATCTCTTGTTATTTTAGTGGTGGGAAGCCCAGTTTTTGCCTCCCCTCAATGGTCTCTAGTCCTCCCAAGATTGTTCCCTCGGGCTCTCCTGTGGCCTGAGGGATGTATTTAGGATCTCATCAGCTCTTTTAATCTGATTGCCATTCTGCATTTTCATCTCTGCTCCTCAGCCCTCTCATAAATTGGGAAGAACTGCACCGTCTCCCCTTTCTCTCCACCTCCTAAACCACACTCTACCCACAGCAGCACAGGAGTTGTAAATGCCAGATTATAGATCTGCTTCATTATGAAAATGTGTTTGGTGACACTTTTCTTCTGAGTGTCAACAATGTAAGAGTCAGCAAACAAGCTTATAACTGTGTGCCATTTCATATCATGATGGTTGTTAGTGATGGCTGCATGCTTTATAAAAAGGTAAATGGAATTCATCAGTTCATTTCTTAATTTTTTTAAACAAATATTTGCTTAACACCTAAAATATGCCAGGAATTAGGCAAGGCATTCAGAAAACAGAGATGAATAAACATGTTCCCTGCCTCAAAAACAAAACAAAACAAAACAAAATAAAACCCTCACAGTCAAGTAAAGAGACAGTAACATAAGTAAATTATTGTAATAAACTAAGACAAAAAATAAAGTATAAAATTTCATTTCAGCACAGAGGATGAATAGCTAACAAGACTGAGAAGCAGCTCGGAGGTAGTCAAATTGGATATCACACAGAACACCACGTTGAACTATCTCCGAAAGAGGAGTATGAGACCAGGGAGGGAGGCCATTTCTGGCAAATGCATGTAGAAAAGAAAAGATAAATAACATAGTTACATACATGTCAATAGTTTGGCATATTTAGAACATAAGATGACAGGTGGCATATTGCTGGAGTTGAACATCATAAACTCCTTTGAGGAAATAATGACATTTGTTTTCAGGACCAGGATTTCCTCAACGTAGTCTGTTCCTGAAATCTCAGGATAAAGCAGGAGAACAGCTAAGGCTCCCAGAATCGTAGAAAACTACACCAGATTCACGATGCCTTCCAGGAGCAGATAATGTGATGATCTAAGCCCAGTTCAAAAGTGGCTTTGACAAATAGGGAAAAGGTAAAGGTGATTTTTTTCTAAGACAAAAGAAAATGTACTTTATCCCTATGTGGCCCTATCACAGTATAGAACAGAATTTGTAGGAATTTAAAGAATTAAATACCTAACAGAGTTCGTCACCAAAAACCATACCACAAACACAATCATTCCTTCAGAGATCCTCTTTTCTTATCACACCTTTATTCTTCTAGAGCATTCCCACTGCGATGATCCTTTGACCTCGCAGAGAACTGCAATCCTTTATCCTTATTGCTTCCTTTCTATCTATCGACCAACCCCCTCAGGAATTCACTTTCCTCCTTCAATAGCCCTTGTTCCAGAGCTCTTCTTTGTGATGACTCTTTTGCAAATACCCTCAATTCCCTGGGCTCTTTCTCCTTTCCTCACAACCAGTTAGCAAACCCCACTGATGAATCCAGCAACGCGTTTTCTCTGGGCCGGTATCCAACAGAGCTAAACACTGCTGGACAAAAATCTTACAGCAGAGAAGCTGTGATCATGATTCTTTACTGGTCACCAGCCGCAAATGCTCATTCAACACTGAGAGACTAGAGCACTCTCCCCCTCACCACCACAGCGACTATTCCACACCTTGTCTATGTCCCTGCTACTGCCCCAGCCTCTTTTGTTCTCAGCACATCACCTGCTTCAAAGTTCCCTGAGAACCTAGAAACTACATTCCACGTTACCGTCTCATCACCAAATCCACATCTGCAGTCCTCCACTCATCTGCCCCCTTATTATGAAGGAGGAGCCAACCTTTCTTTCAGAATTCTATCTGTTCTGTGTCTCAGGTAACTGTCCCCTTTCCTGTTTCTTCCACTTCTCTCTAATGGATCATTTCCATCAACATTCACATACTCTCTAATAACTCTCATGTTCTAAAAGAAAAAAATGAGAATCAAGACAAAATGTCCTTCATGCCACATCCCCAATTAGTGTCTGATTGCTCAGCTTCCCCTCAAACCAAAGTTCAGCCACACTTTCCCCAAGGCAATCTTGCTTACACCGCCATCCCAGCTCCACAGATCACCACCGATTTCTACCATCAAACCAGTTCGTGTATTACTCAGCCTTTCAGCAGCTTTCAAAATCCTTTCTCACCCCTTCTCTCCTGACATTGTCTCTTTACTTCTGCAATAATATACTCTCCTGGTCATATTTCTAGTCCTTTGGTTCTTCCTTCTTGGACCTAAAACAGAGCCCAAGGTGTAGACTTGTGTGCAAATAGTTGATTTGAAAGGTGATCCAAGGGGGGAGGTATTAGGGACTTGGTAGAGTAAGATAGGCAAGGAAGATAAAGGGATAGAAGTGTGCTATAGGGTCAGCATGGTAGGCAAGACAGGTAAAGATATTAATTCCTCTGAGGCCTCCTAAGAAATATACAGCATGCTTCCCCTTGATTGTCTAAAAGACTTAGCAGCTCCTTCCTTCTTTACCTTAAATTATTATTTAATTTTTGTGGTCCTCAGGACTCAGTTCTGGGCTGTCTTGTCTTATCACTTTGTTACCCTTTCTCAATAATCTCAGACATTCTTCTGCTGTATGTAGCACCCAAAATGTTTACAACCCATAGATTTTTATCTACCACATAGACTGCTATTCCAAGTATAGCTTTCTATGTGACTTCTCCCTTTAGAGACTCATCAGGCATCTCATTTTCAGGATTCCCCAAATAATCTCTTCATCTTTTCCCATTCCTGCCTTAAATCTGCTTCTTTAATTTTATCATAGCTTAATAATATTCACTTCCATTCATTCAGTTACACGCAGTAGAAACCTGAGTCATTTGACAACTCCCGTCTTCTCCCTTCCTACGTCCAATCCATCACCAAATCCTACCAATTGTATTACCAATCTTTATCTAAAATTTGTCCACTCTTTATCATCTCATTCCTCATCTAGACAAGTGCAAGAATCTGCTTCCATCTCTGTCCTCCTCCAATCCACGTCACACACAGTAACAGGGATGATCATTCAAAAACAGATAACAAATTGTAGTACTCCTCTGCCTAAAGGATATAATTATCTTTATACTCTCTTGAGGTAGGTAACACTTTATACTGGTTTTCTGGGGACGCGTCCTCTTCTCTGACTGTTGTCCTAGCTTAATTATCAGTGTGGATCCACTTTCATTCTTCAAAGTATCCCATTTTGGATCATAAATTATATGGTCACCCTACTCTTAAACACAAAATTCCCATATGATTTATTCTAGTCTCATCTCCCGTAGTTCTACACTAGCCAACATGAAGACACCAACCATTTTCTGCTTCAGAGTCCTGAAGGCAATGTGCTGTTGCCTCCAAGAACAACGCGTTCCTCTGAACTGCTGGTCTGGCCAACCTCTACTCTTTCACCAAGAGTCAGTCCACTTAAGGCCATCTTCTAAAACAAGTATTTCCATAATATAAACCATTTCTACCAGGTTGCTTACTTTTTTCTGTATCTTCTCCCTTTCATTCTTAGTGTAATTATAAATGTATTTGTATTCCCACTGTATGGTAAGCATAAGGACAAAAACTATCTGCCACTAAGTAATGTATATTCCAGTACAGCTAGGATCCCTTGTGGGTGTTCTTTAATATTGTTGAAAGAATGGAGGACAGGGGAGAGGGAAATACTGGCCAAGGCCTTTTAATACACTCACTTTCTAAACCTGAATAAATACAAATTCTCTCATCACTCTGACCTACCAGAGTGCAATGAAGATGTTGAAAGAAAATGCCAACATTGGAGGTGCGTGTAAAATGTTCTCATACTTTGTGAACATGAACAAAACCCTCTAAACACAATGGAGACAGATTCCACAGAGGCAATAGTTGGTAAAGAGGGGAGCTTTATTAGTTCTCCCAAAACAAGAAATTAGGTAAAAGAATAAAATCATGAAAAATTCCACTTAGAACAGAAAACCATTCATATGAGAATATATCTGGAATTCCCTCATAAGGATCATAAACTGATGCCATTTAAGAGCCCAGAAGACCCATAGAGGTGAGTTAGTTTAGTTCTTTTTTTTTTTAAGATTTTATTTATTCATGAGAGACACAGAGAGGCAGACACATAGAGGGAGAATAGGCTTCTCACAGGGAGCCTGATGTGGGATTCGATCCCAGAAGCACTGGATCATGACCTGAGCCAAAGGCAGATGGTCAACCACTGAGCTACCCAGGTGCCCTGAGCTAGTTTTAGGTTCTATCATCTCATAGGGAAGGGAGTTGAGACCCAGGCAGCAGAGGTGAACAAGTCCACAGGAATAAATGGTCTCCCATATTTCTATATAATGAGATAGGTCGAGGGCAAAAATACTTGCTAGTTTACTAGTGACTAATACAAAATCTAGTTAATGTACTCCTTTAGAAATGAAAATAAATACACTTGTCCTATAAGAAGATAGCCTTTAGATAATCTTGTACATCAAAAGCTGTCTTCTCCACCCCATCAGTCTTCTATCATGAAGAGATTAAGATGTTGTTGTTTAAAAAAAAAATACACGTTCATATTTATAGAACCTGATTGCAAATGTGAATTACTAAATTACATTTCAGGGCATTCTTTTTAATTAAATAAAGTATCAACTATTGTCATTTAGCTAATTAATTATTTTGTCTTATATAAGTAAAATGTGTTCTTAGGTTTCTCCTCTTTGATGGGCTTTATTTTTCACTCTATGAAGAGACTATCTCTATTTATGTCAATGACTCTGACAGTGAACTCATAAATCCCTTACTAAGTTTTAAGCCTTCAAAAACTGCCACATATTTTACAGAGGAGTACTCACTTTAAAGAATCTGGTTCTAGCATCAAATACTGAACACTTTCTTTACCATGTGAAAATCATGCATCCTTTTACAAAAAGCTCACACCATTTGTTTTTCAAAACAAACCAAAAAAGTCACCCATCCATCTCCCCACCCTGACCAGAAAGGTCATACCTATTGTAAGAAGTGTGCCTTCCAAGGATGACCTGTATCATTGCCTCGCGGCTGTTGGAGAGGCTACAATGACAGGATTAACACAAGGATGTGTAACACTCCTCCATGCCAACATAAATATCCCATTGTAACTTCTGAGAATGAGGGGCCAAACGTTTTCCTTACAGACATTCTATGCCATCAGAAATTCCTCCCTAAGTTCTTCTGACCAAGTCCAGATTCATTGGCTCAGAGATCTTACATGCATAATGTTATTTGACCATAGAATGTAAATATGGTCTGCTAACTCCCAGTTTTCATAAATCTGAAAATTATTTTACATGTTTAAATGTGAATATTAAAGAATGCAAGCATTTTTAGTGTACATTAAAAGAGCATAATTTCTCTTCAGTAAAAATACAAAGAGCCTCCATAGTGCAGCAAGTGAACGGAATGGAGAGATAGATATGGAAAAAATTATTTACTCATCAAGACTCTCCAGTATATGACATTTTTCCAAGCTGGAAAGCTCAACATTCAGAATATTCTCCACCCAGAAATGTAAGCCAGTATTTAGCTGCTATGTGAACAATGACTTTGAAGGCTGTGAAGAACCCCAAGTGAGGTTTTCATTACAAAGACCTTATTTTAGATATGTCAGGTCTAACTTGGAAGAGGTAATTACTTCTATAGAAGTTCAGGGCTTGACTTTTTTTCTTAGATATCACGGCTTCCCTTTTGGGGGAGCAGGGAAAGTAACTAAGGATGCCCTGGAAGTGATTAACTTAAAAAGAAACAGCCAAGAGTATTTGATCCTCCTTTGATGAAGTGTGAACACTGGGCCTCTTTCCCCCAAAGTGGAACTGGCCTAAGCTAGGTCTGAGGGAAGGAAAGAGTGTGAGTAGAGGGAACGGGAAGGAATGCATTTGTTACTGTTTCTTTATCTCAGAGAAGCTATTTCAAGTGATCACTGGTGGGAACTGCTGATAGTCAATCTCGTATTTTCACTCCACGTTTGACATCAACGTTGTCAATAGGACATAATCGTCTCTGTCAAAAGCATCATTCATTTCCAAACTGCAGAGTTATTTACAGTCATGTCTTCACTCAATGTAACACTACCACTCAACACTCAGCTGTCCCTTCTCTGTTTTAAGTAAACGTTTGGGCAGACTTTTAAAGAAGCTCTATTTTAGGTTAGGCTAACAACCTGAAAATGAACCCAAAGGAAAAAAACCTCTTCTCTTGTCCAAATACCATTTGGACAAATGGATAAAGTTTTTCACAAAAACTGGCATTTCAAAATGAGTTCTGTTTGGTAAGAGACGTGGTGCTGAAAAGTGACATTTATAATGACAGCAATATGGATCCCCAATAAAGAAGACGGGGTTGCATTTTGCTCTAATTATAGCTGTTTTAGATGTGTGCGTGCATTTTTTAAGAATTTGGAATCAATTATAATAATGTAGTTTTCAGTTAAGCACCTACTCTAAATCTCTGTTTACAAAAACATGGCTGATATGAGGCTTTGGATACAACTAAACAGTAAATATTATGAGGAAAACTCAGTCTTATGCTTCTAAGCACCCAACCGAATAGCTATTTACTTCATGGCTTCTATGCACCCAGCATGGCACTAGAAGCTGTCTTGCACAAGAAAGAACAATGGCAATGTGAAGGAAACTAGGACTACTGAGAATCGGGCAGTTTTTTTCAAAAGTAAATTTACTCGTCTCTTCCTTCTTTTGTTTTAGAGGCCAAATTTTGAAACTCTTGGTATAACAAGAAGTCCCTCTTTCCAAGAGGTAACTACTATGTCTTTTTATTAGCAGAAGACACAGTAATAGTTAAAAAGAAGTGGATGGAATTTTGAAAAGTGGAAGCAGGTTATTTGACAGAATTTCGATGGTCTAATGACTTTCAAAGCTATTTATCCTCAGTGCTTTTCCCAAGAAAAACATAAATATCACTATCAACTGATGGGGCTCCTTCCTCTTAATATAAAATATGTCAAGTATATACACTTGTATATACTTGAAGTATTTTATACTTAAAAATAAATCAAGCATTCTAAATACATTTTTTTTTAAGAGAGACGGTTTAGAAGTGAGCAGGGGGAGCGGGAAGGGAGTAAGGGAGAGAGGGAAAGGGAGAGAATCTTAAGCAGACTCCAAGCCCAGTGCAGAGTCAGACTCAGGGCTTGATCCCACAGTCCTGAGACCATGACCTGAGTGAAAATCAAGACTTGGATGTTTAACAGACGGAGCCACCCCAGGTCTCCCTAAATACATTCTCGTCATCTGAACAAAATGAAACTTGGTTTATTTTGAAACCAGTATATTTTAAAATAATAGTACCTACTACTTACTGTGAGCCTACTGTGTGCCAGACCCTTTGTATAAATGATCTTATTTAGGACTCCCTCCAGACCATACATTTGTTACCATAACTCCCATTTTACAGATTGGGCAAGTACAATGGATAGAGATTGTCCAGGGATTTTCTTAAGGTTCTATATTACTATTAATGGTGGTGTAGCTAACATTACCATCAACATAAACACTATGACTTCTTCCTGGATTTGCTCATTTAGTTCTCATGATAATTTTGCGGTAGGGGCTATTGATACCTTCTTTTAATAGATGAAAAAAACAATATAATTTTAGGCTTTCAACAATTTGTGTTATAAAAGACCTTACTTACCTGTAGTTTATGATTAGGCTGGGATTTGAATATAGGTTTCTGTACTGAAAAGCCAGTGCTTTTCTCATCTAGCCATATCCACTTCTCCAAGACCCAAACTGGAATTTGAAACCATAGGTTTTGTTTTCAGTAAATACACAGATTCCACTTTACCTCACTCTCCTAACAGAAGCTTAAGAACATCAAAGTGGTTGCTTCTCATCCTTATTTCCCTCTCTTGTGATTCGCTCTTATCTCCCTCTTCTTTGCCTCATGCTTAGGCAAGCCTAACTGGGATTCCTGGACTCTCCATTTCATGAGAATCCTTCCTTTTACTTTGATTATCAGATGGCTTCTGGGGCTAATGCTGATATTTGTTTTTCACTGAACTGTCTTTCGCTATATTTCCCCAGCTTTTCCTACAGCACCTCTAATACCAGAAGACCAGACTCCTAAGAATGTGGACTATGCTTCATGCTGACTACTATACTGTAATTTTATCCAGTTCATTTTGTATCTTGGCTTATTGGTTGGTGTCAAAGGACATTATTTCTAGATATTCTCCATATCTGGTTACTTTTAAGAACCTTGACCTCAAAAATCTCTTTCATTGCTACAGTGGGTTGCACTGACTATGTAGCCCCATCTTCTTTCCTCTCAACCTCTTGTCTTTTCCCTCCCATTTTCATGTGAGTTGTTTTTTCTGTATTTCATTTTCTTTTCTATTCCCACATGTGCAACACTCCTACCACAGTCTGTTATGCTCAATCCCCACCCATCCCCATTCTGCTTTTCATGAACCCTACATCCACCATTTTCTTGCTCCCTCAGAATGAAAATATTTTGAGTCCCACTTTTTTTTTGTTACATACTCACAGTTAAGACAACCAGAAACAATATCTCTAGCTACAGAGCAACTCATAAATAATGATAGATATGAGTTGTTTTTAATAAACACATCTTTTATCATGATTATTACTGTCTTCATGCTTGTCTATAATTATATGTGTTATGCTCTGGTTCACCTTCCTACTTCTTATGTTCTTGATTAGCATTAGAAAAATAAAAATTTAAGTTAATAATCATTAGTTATTGAATTGTCACCTCCTTACTCTACTTATTGACAATAATTTGGAAATAGCAAACATCTCGTCTGATTATTAGGCCATCCATTTACTATGACCTGGGGCCACTTCAAAATGATTAATGACGTGTGAGTTTGCTGCAATATTAAAAAGATCAACCTGAACCTTAACTCAAAGCATAACAACATCTTTAGAGTCTTAGGACAATTTTGCTCATTTTTTATTTCTAGATGCCTATAATCAAGTAAATATTACTTAATTTTGAAAAAAATAGGCTTATATAATGTATATAAAATTCAGTATCTACAGTTACTGTGAAGATCTGTACATCTTTTGAAATTTGTTAGCAAGTGATGAGCAGCCTGGGATACATACATGCGCACGCGCGCACACACACACACACACACACACATTTATATAATTACAAAGAAATTGAAAGAATTACTTTTGGGGACATTTTAGTTCTAGGTATTACAATTCTATGGGATATTTCAGAATCCTTCTTAAGTCATCTCTTTCATTTGAACAGTAATTTACAGTCTGCAATGCATTTTTTAAAGATTTTATTTATTTGTTCATGAGAGACACACAGAGAGAGGCAGAGACAAAGACAAAGGAAGAAGCAGGATCCCTGTGGGGAGCCCGATGTGGGCCTCGATCCCAGGACCCTGGGGTCAGGACCTGAGCCAAAGGCAGATGCTCAACCACTGAGCCACCCGGGCGTCCCTGCAATGCATTTTTTAAAAAACTTAACTATATCAGGGATCCCTGGGTGGCTCAGCGGTTTGGCGCCTGCCTTTGGCCCAGGGCGCGATCCTGGAGACCCGGGATTGAGTCCCACGTCGGGCTCCCGGCATGGAGCCTGCCTCTCCCTCTGCCTGTGTCTCTGCCTCTGTCTCTCTCTCTCTCTCTCTCTCTCTCTCATGAATAAGTAAATAAAATGTTTAAAAAATTGTTAAAAAAAAACTTACTATATCTCACTTATTTCCTGCAAGGTAGCTAGGGATAATAATGATAGAAGAGGACTGATGTTACCAGATATTAAATGGCTTTCCAAGTTCATGTGCTAATTTGGGGCTTAAACCCAAGTCTTCTGATTCCTACCTCATGGCTCTTTCTACTGTACCACCGTGCTTACCTGAATATTAGATCAGATATATACTTCCAAAACTGAAAATTAAGCTTTAATTCTTCAAATATAAAAAAGGTTTAAAAATTTATTCCATTATAATCTATTTGACCTGGTATGATGAAGGAAAGGAACATTGTGATTAATTTTACTTTCTGGTTTCCAATTTCCAAAAATTCAAGCCTGGAAAAGATACATTTGACATCATCAGAAAATTTAAACTTTAATCCAAAGGACACTTCAAAATATTACAGTACTTTAAGGTTATAATTTGTTCCCATTAATTTCTACTGTTTTATAGAGATAGTGTCAGCTAAGAGATTTCCAACTAGAACAGCAAACCAAAGCACATTTTTTTTCTATATGGCATTACTCTCTAGCTGTGTCAATAAAAATACACCACAAAGTAATAAGGTTTTTCTCCCCTCAGAGCAGAAACATTTTAAATGCTTGCACATTTTGACACAAAAGCTTTCAATTATGTGAGAGTACTTTAATTTTTCTAAGTAAGAGCTTCTTCCTCATTAAAATAATGGTTGCAAATATTTTGAAAATATACTTTACTATGCTTTCAGATGAAATATTTATTTTAGATATATGCAGTAATCACCACTTCCACTTTGAACACCAGGATCATAAATACATGACACTTTTTTTTTTTTTTTTTTTTTTTTTTTTTACAAATCATCAAAGGTATTGAGTGAAGATGAGAAAGAAGAGGAAGATGGAAGCTAAAGTGAGTCATAAAATAGAGGAGTCAAGGTAAACCCAATAAGGTGTGTCTTGTGTGTATTAGTTTCCAACTGATGCTTACTGAGTTACCACAGACTTAGTGACCTAAAACAGCACAAATTTATTATCTTACAGTACAGGTGTTCAAAAGTTTGAAACGGGTCTTATAGGGGCTAAAATCAAGGTGTGAGAAGAGCAGTGTTCCTGTGGAGCTCCAGTGGAGAAACCATCTCTTGACTTGTGTGGCTTCAAGAAACTGACTGCATTCCTTGGTTTGTGGCCACATCACTCCAACCTCTGTCTCGATGGTTATATATACCTCCTCTGACTCTAACTCCCTCACCTCCCATTTATAAGGGCCCTTGTGATTAGAACGAACCCATGCTGATAATCCAGAATAGTCTCCCCATGGCAAGGGCTTTAACTTAATCACCCCCATGAAGTCCCCTTTGCCATGTAGATTTGGGGTATTAGGACACAGACATCTTGGGAGGCCTTTCTGCCCACACAGTGTATATAAAACATTACAACTTGGGGATCCCTGGGTGGCGCAGGAGTTTGGCGCCTGCCTTTGGCCCAGGGCGCGATCCTGGAGACCCGGGATCGAATCCCACGTCAGGCTCCTGGTGCGTGGAGCCTGCTTCTCCCTCTGCCTGTGTCTCTGCCTCTCTCTCTCTCTCTGTGTGACTATCATAAAAAAATAAAAATTAAAAAAAAAATTAAAACATTACAACTTTTAAGTCAACATAGATATAGTGACATATTTGAAAAGAAACACTCTTGGGTAAAATTGATTTCTTTAAGCAGATATTGGGATCTGTGTAGGAAAAGTATGACATGCTAATGCTATATGTCCATTGTTTGTAAAATGCACTTCATATTTGATAAGTAAAACTAATACCTGAAAGCAGTCTTCCAAAGTGGAAGCATGTGCTTCTCCTTATAGTACTACTCTAGCACGTATGATTTCTAAATTGTGAAAAAGTATTTTGAGCCATGTGTGTACTGTGGAATGTGTCAATAAAATAAAGATTCTGATTAAAATTGGCATTTATGAGTCTCTTGCTAACAGCTACTACAAGATCAGCTGTGACCTCATTAGCAACACACGTGGTGAGGAAGGCAAGAGTGTGACTGTTAAACTGGTTTCCGATCTAATGGTGTCCCAGTGAATAATGAGTTAAGAAAATATTGTGCCACCAAAATAAATTGAGGTAAGGCAACTGTGGTTTTTGCCTCTTATTCAAGCACTATCTCATCCTGTTTTTATTTTTTTTTAAGATCTTATTTATTTATTCATGAAAGACACAATGAGAGAGGCAGAGAGAGACACAGGCAGAGGGAGAAGCAGTCTCCCTGCAGGGACCTGCCGGATGCAGAACTCAATCCCAGGACCCTGGGATCACTACCTGAGCCAAAGGCAGACACTCAACCAACTGAGTCATCCTGGTGCCCCATCATCCTATGTGTTTAGAGTTATTATTGATAACACCTAGAAATGTGGCAACTTACAATGACTTTTTTAAAGACTTTGAGTCAAATAACTTCACTATTTAAAGACTTGAGGCAAAAATAAGATTACCATCATGATCACCATCATCATTTTATTATTTCACCCTAATTCTTAACCATGACTCTCTAGGAACTGCCCCATTTGTCTTTTTTGATAATTCTATTCTTGAATATTTTAAATGTTGTCTTATCTCTATGTGTATGTCCCTTTTTTCTATTAATTGCACAGTACCTGACACACAATAAGCAGTGAATAATATCATATGGCAATTAGAAGAGCTAAGGCTTTCTAAAATTCCTGACACAGTGCCTGACACTGATGTGCATTGAATAAATAGCAGTTAATGAAGATTTACAGATGTCGAAGACTGCCCTTGCATTGCTTCTGTGAGCCCTTAGATAAACATGATTGCAGAGTCAAAGGTATACTTTTCCACAAGATGCAGTTAAAAGCTTCCACAGAACTTTCATTGCATGAAGGCCACAGTCTTGGGCCTATAAGAAAGAGAAAAGCATGAGGAATCCTAGGGCTAGATGCAACTGGCTTCATACAGTGCTTTGGGATCTAGCAACGTACAGAGTGTCGTGGCCTTGCCATTAAACTCTGGAGACATAGATTTCATTGTTTCTGAATTGTGTAATAGCGCAGTGCCTGCCAACTGTTATCTGCTCTCTCCCAGTGTTGTACAATCCTATTTTCCTGCACAAATGCCAACTATCTGGCAGCCTAATTTTGATCATATAGATTTGACTTGAGGTGTGCTTCCAGGTTTACCAGAGAGTTTCCCTGGTGAAAAATAATTTATACTCCCTAGTAAGTTAAACTCGTGTGGGCTAAAGGCCAAGTGTTCCAAGAAATGCCGCCCAAGACCTGGTCTTCCTATTGCTTTCTCTGGATTAAAGTACGTGTATATATGTGTGTGCATATATATAAACATATATATGTATGAATTTTTACACACACACATACACATAATAATTTTCAGCCTTGTCCAAATATATGCAGCACTTAGGATAGCTAAGCCAAAACCATGTTAAAAGAAAATAAACAGGGACACCTGGGTGGCTCAGTCAGTTAAGCATCTGCCTTTGGCTCAGGTCATGATCCTGGGGTCCTGAAACCAAGCCCCAAGTTATGATCCCAGGATCCCGGGCTCAGCACAACATCCAGCTCCCTGCTTGTTCCTCTCCCTCTGCCCCCCACTGGTGCTTGCTCTTTCGTGCTCTCTCTCTCTCTCTCTAGTGCTCTCATAAATAAATAAATAAATAAATAAATAAATAAATAAATAAATAAATCTTTAAAAAGAAAGAAGGAATGTCAGTGCATGTCAAAATTTCTCTTGTGATTAATGAAAAATTCATTTAAAAATTTTAAAAGGATCACCTTTGTTTTCTTATGCCAAGTTCTCAATATCATACTCATTTTACTTATTTAGATTGATTATAACCTCCAAATATTTTGACTAGCCAACTTGAAGAGTTGCACTGCTCTTGAAGTGTGTATAAACTATTTTAATAAAGATTTCACCTGTGGACAACACCGTCTACTCTCATCCTCTGTAAACTCATAATTAAAGCAAAAAGTATCATTAAAGCATCATTTAGATACTAGCCTAAAAAGAGAAGAACCACCAAATGGCCCCAAACATAAGTAATATGAAAATATAAAATCATGAAAAAAATTTTTTTTTCACAGCTGCCAAGAGGAATTGAGAAGCGACGTTCCGCTAATGGTCTTATTATGTCAGAAAGCTTCCTGCGTGTACTTAGATCTAAAATAACCCTGGTCTCTAATTCCTCCAAAACGTCTTTCACCCAGCCATTCTCCACTCAGACATGTGGAAATCACTGTGGAGCAAGCAGTTTCAAGAACAGCTTTCAACTACAGAGTCCATGCTTTGTTATTTGTCTTGATGGCTAGGAAGGAAAGAAAATTCTCCAGCACCTTTGGCGACTTTATGGGTACTCTTGCTTTGACTGAGTATTTCTAGTCTCCATAAAACTAGAACACTGAGGATGACATAGTGAAGGAGTCAGTTTATTCCAAATGCTGGAGTGCTTACTCTACCTTACATTTTACGAGTTTACAATTTTGGAGTCATTTGAACTACTCGTTGGCTCAGTGGTGCAATATTTTTTTAAAGTTATTTCTGACCGTAATAGACACTTTTAGACCTGCAGTGATGAGTAAGCCCCAGAGGCAAAATACAATAAAGATTTAAGGGGCTGCTCAGTTGCAGCACTGTAGCTTCTTTGTGGAGAAGAGGAACAGGAGCGGGAGGGCTGGTCTGCTGTGTGATTATTTCTGACAATGCTGTAGTTTGTTTAATTTTCAATTTTATGCCAGCACTTTGGGACATGGAAAGTATGATCTGAGGAAAGAAAAGCTTTCATCTAAGACCCGAGAAGGGTTTTTTGGTGGTTGTTTCCACGCTATTGTTGTTCTTTTCAGATTTGGTGAACAAAGTGTGTTTGAAGCAGATAAAATATCCAGAAACAGAACTCGAACTACCTCCATTATGCCCACACCAGCCCCTTGTGATGGGCTTCTATGCATGTGGAAAAGATTCATACACTGCACTCTATATTTCAATTATCTTCTCTGAATAAAGAAACCCCAGCTTATTCTCATATTCCATTGTTTATTCTATATGATAAAGGAAATGTAATCTATTTCTTATCATAAAACTCTGGGTTTACTGCAATATTATCAGAGATATGTTTGCTGTCTTTGAAGACATCCATCACAGAAGTGTTTGTGTTATCCTTGTTGGTATTTCACTTTACTAGATATATAAACTGGATTATAAACAATTCAGTTTAGCTTTCATTTGAGAACCATAGAATTTTAGTGGGTCCCAGGCTCAGCCAAATATTCTTTTATGGATATGTTTAGCAGATCTCTTTCCTAGCGAAGGCAATTAATGTGAATTTTCTTATACCCTTCCCTCAAGAGTAATAACGTTCAAAATAAAAAGGAAAGCAGGAAGGAAAGATGGAAAGAAGGAAGGAAGGAAAGAAATGTATTTTTATATTTCATATATAAACATATACTATTGATAATATATACATCGGTATACATATATGCACACATACCCATCAGGCAGTGTATTTATTTTTTCATAAATATATATATATATATATACACATACACACACACACACACGTGTGTGTGTGTGTGTGTGTGTGTGTAAATGCCATTTTATCACATTTATTGACAGTCTTGTGAACTGTGGTGACCTGACAGTGGCTGCCTGCATCAGACTAGAAGAATTTGCTGGCATGACAAAATTCTGGCAACTGCAGAAGCAGAGGTGAGGAGGGAATCTGTTCCACAATCGCACAGAACCTTCTGCCCATCGCACTCTCCTCTCTCACTCTTCAACCTTTCTTTGTCCTGTAGCTTCCCAGGTCTGTCAGCCTGGAGAAATAAAGTCTGGCCTACATGTCTTAGAAAAAGAATGTATTTTCTTCTTGATATGTTGGTGTCCTACTAGTCTAAGGATTTATACCTTTTTTTTTTTTTTCCTTATAATCAAGTTTCTGGAAAGACTGGTCTTACTTGGTGTCTCTAATTTCTCACTTCCTTTTCATTCTTAACTCTCAGTAATCTGATTTCTGATTCCATCAACTTTTAAAACTAGTTAATTTTCAAACTAGTCTTCTAGTGTCACATGTATACTGATGAGTCCCAAAGGACTTCATGCAGATCAATCCACAAGTCCATGATCAGTCCTCATCTCACTTGACCCATTGGCAGCATTTGATGAAGTATCACTTCCTCTTTCGATGGACTATTACTTCAGGCTGCTTTGGGGATGCTATACTCTCCTGGGTTTCCTCCTGCCTCAGTAGTGGTTTCTTCTCAGTTTCCTTGCCAGGTTGCTTCTCACCTTCCAGACCTCTCAACTGTCAAGTGCCCCAGGACTCACTCAGTCAACTTTGTTTCTTTTATATCTACATTACCTTTGGTGATCTCATCCTGTAACAAGGCTTTAAATATCATCTGAACATGGCGGCTGTAAATTTAGATTTTTAGTCTGGCCCTCTTATCTGAGCTCCAGACTCATACACCAACTATTAAACATCTCCATTCAAGTGTCTAATGCTCATCTCAATCTAACATCCCAAACCAGGTCCTTACCTTCTTCACTCCCCCCACACCATCTTAGGTAATGGCAACTCTCTGTTTCCATTTGCTCATGCCAGAACCTCAGAGTCAACCTAACCTCTTCTACTGCCCTCACTCCACAGCTAATCCATTAGCATACACTATCGGTCCTTTTTCAAAATACATCCCGAGTCTAACCACTTATTTCCTCTTCCCCCTCTACTGTCCTTTCCAACCACTATCATCTCTCTCCAGGATTATCCCAATGGCCTCCCAGTTGATTTTTTCTACTTCCAGCGCTTGTTTCATTCAATCTATTTTAAACACAACAGGTAGAGTGATCTTGTTAGCATGAGAGTCCAATCATTTCCTGGTCCTGTTCAAAATTCTATAATAGATTTTCATCTCAAAGTAAAAGCCAAATCACCATGGCTTACAATTTCTATACAGTCTGGTCTGCTCTTCACCACTTCCTACTAATCTCTTCCTGACTCTGCTCTAGCCTCGCTGCTCTCACTTTGTCTTAAACCTGCACACAAGTTTCAGGGTTGGGGCCTTTGCACTCACTACTCCCTCCTCCTGTTAATATTCTTCCCTTGACATCCACATAACTCACGACTCTGCCTCCTTTATACAAATGAAGGCCTCATCTCACTGAGGCCTT
Organism: Canis aureus; assembly: GCF_053574225.1. Classification (NCBI taxonomy): domain Eukaryota; kingdom Metazoa; phylum Chordata; class Mammalia; order Carnivora; family Canidae; genus Canis; species Canis aureus. The sequence continues at coordinate 8,248,208 of NC_135642.1, read as the reverse complement.
TTCTGGCCAACTATTCAAAATTGCAATGTCATCACCCCTATTACCTATTAAAATATATCTTTAATGTCATTTTAATATATTCAATAGTTATCTGTTTCCCCATTTCACCCTATTCCTACTAGAATATAAATTACATGAGGGCAGGGATTTGGAGTTATGTGACCTATTTCTATTGCTGTAACCTCTAGAGCAATTATTTGCCTGATATACAAATGGATAAACAAAAACAAGAATGAAATCTGTATTTCTCAGATATATAACTTCAACTAGATATTTGGTATCCAAACATACGGCCCACTGCTGCCTCAAACATAAATCCATAACTACACTCATCATTTCACCCATGAGCTCAAATCTGTTACAACAATGACCAATTAAGAAAATACACCAAGCCCTCAATATTTTTTAAGAGATCAAATTTTAAAGAGATCAAAATACACTCAATATTTGTTTTTTGCTTCCTTCATTCTCTACTCTGCTTTTTCTCCTACTTCCCTAAGTACCTGTTCGTAGTCTTCTGCTGGTTGGTACTTGTCTTCTGAACACCTGCTAAAAGATGGTATTTCTACTCACCCTTGAAAATTCTTTTTTTTTTTTCACCCTTGAAAATTCTATTTAGACTTCTTCTCAAAAAATATTTTCCTGCAAATTCCCCTCTTACCTTACTACCTCCCTCCCCATATCTGCACACACAACTGAGCACCCTGGGTAAGCCCTAACGTATTTACCATTTTGTATCAAGAGTATCTTCTCAGCACTCAGATTCCCCTACAGATTACAAAGTGTGCAAGGGTTATAACCACGTCTTTGTTATCTCTATCATCTTTGGAATCCAAGGCCTTAGCAGAGGACCACATCCATGTTAGGTGCTCAATAAATGATTGTTGAATGACGAATGAGTGAATGGATGAAGGAATAAATGAATAAGGTAAGATTCCAAAGCATATTAGAAGCAATGGGTTAATGCTTTCTTGCATACTCTGATGGATTCGTGTGCTTTTATTGGAGCATTTAGTAATACAGCTTACACATGAAAGTCAAAGATTCATGATCATGTAAAACATGTCTTTACTACCTAAGCTAGCTGGAAAGCAAATAGACTAAGTTAGTCTGACTTGAAGTTATCCAGTGAGATTCTGATGTCTGTTCCTGCAATTTTCTGGATAAAGTGGCCTCGTGGCTTTCACAGCAAATTTATAGTGAATGTAGAAATATAATGCAGGCCAAGTCAGAGTCCTTTGTGTTTCTGCATTAAATGGAATGTAAGGTGGTCTTGAATCCTGGCCAATGCCAGAGAATTATTTGCCTTTTTTCCCCCATTTGCTTTTTTCCCCTCTATATGTCACATGAAAAAGTTTGGTATTTAATCAAATTACCTTCATTAGCTGTATTTTCATTTAAATGATACAGAGATGAAAAAAGATAATAGTTCCAGAAACATTCTGCTCTTCCATAATCCATGTTGCCACCTGTGGAAATCATACAGAAAACTATTAATAATTGAATCTGATGCTGTGGCAGTAAAATTCACAGTATGCTCTTATTAGGTCTGTTATTCATGTTGCTTCCAAGCACTGTATTCCATTATTGGTGAATATTATTTGTGAATATGATCACTAACTTTCATAATGTACAGCACCCATATATGTATGGTTCTAAAGAATAATATAAAAATATAGATGCTATAATTCAAGTGTAAAAAGAAAAGTTAATTGGAATTCCATTATTAAAAAAGAGGATAAAAAAGAGAAATCTTTCCCATTATTTTATATAAATAGCATGCCCATACGAGTTAGGGAATAGTTACATTTATTGATCAGGCTTATCATTATACTGTTTTAAATGTGATTATGCATTTCCTCCTCCATAGTACAAGATGCATAGATTTTGCTTTGACTTCGTTCTTTGGGTTTGGAGTTTTGTTTGCGCTGAATTGGCTTTAAGAAAAACTCTTTTAAGGAAAAAGACCACATAAACTAAAGAATCTTAATGTGATGTCACCTATAGTGCTTTGAAATATTGAGATTAATTTGCCCTAAGAATCTGAAGACAACCATTAACTTTCATCTGTATCATGTGAAAGATGAGTTGTGTGAAAAATAAACTATAATGTGCCATTTATAGCATGATGAGAATTATTCCCAAAGATAATTTTTCTAATTTTTGAGTGGCATCAGCTGCCTAGGCAAGGCCAAGGGCATTAATTATAGAGAAGATGCTAGGGAGGAATACTTATGTACCTTTCATTGTTATAGAACCTCATTTGGGAGTTAATATCAGTGCTGTCTCCAATACCATTCATCTGACACTTGGTAAATGAGTTGTCAGTAAAGGTGAAAATATATTAATAGTGCAGATCACTTGAAATGGGTGCTCTTATGTGTTTTACCAGAAAATTCTCCCTTCGGTTAACTCAATATCTTTTCTGACACATTTTCGTTGCACTAAAGTATCTTTTATAGTGTGTCAGAGTTATGAATACTGATAGACCTTCTCCTAAAGTGCCCCTCAAGTTCACTGCCATTTGCTCATTAGGTTTGCTTTTTATTGCATGTCAGAAAGTGCCTCCTTTTAAGCACCTACTAATAAATGGGAATTGATGAGAACCTTATCTCCAGAGCAGGCGGTAAATTCAAAGGTCTTAAATGAGGAAGTCTGTGAGGCATCGAAGACCAGGGCCTGTGCCCGTGGATCTTGATCTGGCTTACAGGGGATAGTTTATTTGATGTTAAGATTGAAGAGGCATATATTCCTAAGCACTACTTGAAGTTCGAAAATAGAAACAGTTCATTTCCCCATTGATAAAAGGACATAATAATCTATCTTTTTAAAGATGTCTCTGGAATCATCTTCAACTGCAATTTATTTATATGAGCCACGCGAATTGTAACTTTGCAGGAAGTGTTAATACACTCTTTCCAACGCTAACATAAAACGGGCAAGGTGAAGGTGTCAGGGTTAGATGAAGATGGAAAGACAGAGAAAAATGGTGGTGGGTTACTAACTAACTGGCGATGGGACCAGAGGGCCAATACATATGATCACTTAGTCTCTGGAAAATCTGTGGATGAGGCTATAGCAGTGGAGGCAGGAGGATGGGACAAGCCAGTGATGTCTTTGTCTCAGGTATGGGGCTCAGCATGATCTGAAAATCCAACCCTGAGCTATCTAGCTTTGGGAAACTTCTCAAAGGCAAGAGCACCTCTAGAAAGCAGCTCTTCAGATCCTGGGGATGTTGTTGAGCTGGCCTTGGTGAGCTCCCAGTAAATGGGAGAAAAAAAATATGAATTAAGCTTGCTGATAGAATGAAATATAGAGAAAACGTTGGATATGTGAGTTCTAACCATGGCAAGCAATAGCTCGCTGACTCAAAGAAGAGACAGGAAATCAATAAGCCAGAAAGGTATAACTGCCCCATGACAAATCATTGGTAAAAGAAGGGAAGCCTAGAACCCTAAAGGTTTTTCAGAAATTCTGAATTAGTGTTTCCCAATCATTTATTTACCACCTTTACCGGTTTTGCCATATCAACAAAATATTTTTAAATTAACATTTTTATTGAAATCGGTTCACTTTTCCACTTAGCCTTGTTCTAATGTGGTAATATACTAGTTTGATCTTTTCTAATACGTATTAAAATAAAGACATAACTTAAAATAAAAAACTGAGGAATGTCTGGTCTACCTAAAAACTTCTCATGTTCTGCCATTGGCACAAGTTCTGTACTTTGGGAAGCTCTATTCTAAATGAGAAAAACTAAGCGTCTATCATAGATTTTAGAGGAAGCTTAACCATCAGAGACCAGGGGAAGGGACTTAGTATTTTTTGTTTGTAATTTAGACCCTGTGCGTTTTCAGAAAGACTCAGAGGTGGCTTAAAATTAAGACATGTACTTAGTGAGACTGTGAGGTAAAAAATATAAACACCAAAACCTTGTAGAAGAAAGAAGCAAATCTACTGTCCCCCCAGGCTAAAATAGTTACTATGTTGGATTAAATTTATCTCTGTGCTTTCTGGAAAGGTCAACATGATATCCAAATCACTTGTGGGTTCTATGACCTCTGTTGACCCTTGTTATTTAAGGGAAATACCCACATGGAAAAAGAGGGTATTCTTTTTCTATGTTAAGAAACTTCGAAGTTTCCTAGAATTTCTATTGAAAATCCACATACCCAAGACATCAGTTTCAAACCTGACAGATTTCACTAACAAGAAGAGTGGGAGAGCTGGATCTGTCAAGGTGAGCAGTATGTGCGGGAGTCTGTGAGGCTTGAAAAGGGTTTGCCTGACAGAGGTGAGAGTGCACCTGAGGTCTGATGTCACGAATCCGTGGGCAGCCAGGACTGCTGACTTCTATGCCTGCTCTTTTAGTTACCTATTGCTGTATAACAAACCACCTTAAAACTTAATGGAATGGAGACAGAAATTGGTTAATATTTCCTAAAGTCTGTGAGTTGACTGGGCTCATCGGGGCAGTTTTCACTTTGGGTCTCTTGCATACTTATAGGCTGCTGTCCCCCCGGACTGGAGTGAGCTGAAACTCAACTGGGCTGCCCTTTCTAGGAGATGCACTGTTGATACTAGCTGTCATCCAGAAGCTTAACTGGGCTGGAACATCTAGACATGTCTTTGTTACATGGCTTCAGTTTCTCACGTTATAGAGGCTGAGTTTTGAGAGTAAACATTCCAACAGCAAACACTCCAAAAAGCAGGAAGCAGATGCTGCCAGGCTACTTATGGGTAATGCTCAGAACTGACACACCATCACTTCTGTGTTCTACTGAATAAAACAATCTCAAGGGTCACTCAGATTCAAAGAGTTTGGAGAAATAAACTCTTAATGAGGGGATGGCGAGGTCATAATGTAGAAGAGTACATAAAATAGGAAATACAAATATGACCATCTTTGAAAAATATAATTACCACATCTCCCAAGAGCCTTCTGCACCCTGGAATCAAGGCAGAAAACACACGAACACAGGAGTAATCTGGGCTTGGGGATCGTATTTTAGGAATGGTGCAAAATAGTATAGGCAATGATTCTAAGTTGTAGTGACTTTGGCATGTAAAGAAATTCATTATGTAATATGGAGACAAGAAAGAGCCCCAGACAAATGTTCAACTCCTGGTGCAGCACTTGATTAGCTATGTAGCCTTGGCATAGTAACTAAGTCTTATATCATTGCCTCTACAAAACAAGAAGTCAGGGTTGGGTGATCTATGAGAGCCCTCTGCATTCTTAATAATTAGGAAACTATGAACTCAATGGTCACTCACTTATTGTGGGACATGGGGAATGATATGTTGAATGAAATGCTCATAAATTAAAGGAACATATTTGGACCAGGGTAGGCTTTCTGGGAATCAATAGTTGACATTAAATACTGTATAGAAAGTTATTGATGGCATTGATTGTTAGATTTGTCCTAGAAAAGCATTTCTTAATGATCTTCTACAATATACAAACTTTCAAGTTGGTTTTTTTTTTTTTTTCTCTTTTGTGTTTTTCACTTTAATCTAAAATCTGGCTAGTGGTCTCTGGCCTACTCACAGATTTGGAAGTTGATTATCCGGAGTCAAAATAATCACTTTTTAATATTGATTTGTAAATCAATATCTCCACTCATTCAAAGTATTTAAGTAGGAAGTCTTTGACTGTGAGTGGCTACGTGTGATCCCCAACTTGGTATTAAATTATATCACGTGTATCTCTCTGCCAGACTAATATATGATAACTGAGCCCAACTGCATGTGAAAGAAGACAGTGCTAATTCAATACTCTCTGCTTTTGAGAAAAAAAAATGAGAAAAACAAGCAGACACATACCCTGGGCTCTGTGCAAGTGCTATGGGATTCTGGAGCTGTGGGCGGTGAGATATGTTCTCTCTAGTGTACAATGGCTGGAAAGCAAATGTGAACTGGCCAGACATCTTCAGAACAGAGGTTGTAAGGGAGCTTAGTGGAGGATATAAGCCTTGATAGCTTTTTGTATCATGCAAATTTAACAATAATTGCAAGTTTAAACAATAGAACCAACTTGTTGTTGTTGTTGTTGTTTTTTAATAAACAGCAACGAGGAAGACAGTTGGACATCTGGGAAGCCCCAGATAAAACTCCTAAAGGTCAATCCATCTCACTCCCGTCATGGAAAATGGTCCCCTCTCTGAAAACCACCCCTCATTTATTTTAAGGAAAATGATAGAACAAATTGTGGCATATTCCAAATTCTTTCCTGAAATTGTACATACCTACAACTGCCCACTATCAATGAAAGGCTTGGTGAGTGACTAGGCACTGTCCTTGAAGGCCATCAAATGTCTATTCATTCGTGGTTAATTTTTTTGCCTGTTCAACAAATACTTCGAATACTTAGTGCCAGGCTGTTTGCTGTGGCTGAGTCCCTGGCTCTCTAGCAGCCATATGCCCCTACCCCTTACATCCACACCCATCCATAGACACAGCATGGTACTAACTGCCATGCACCAACTCCATCTTTAATTGTTATGGCCTCTCACTTGGCACACATATGCTTCTGCACGTTCACTGCTTAATACCGAAGTGGTGTCTGCTTCTGAATGTGGCCCCAGAGCCTGGGATCAAATAATACTGTCTCCTCCCTTTAGCCATCCAGCTCAAGAGCAATAGTGGCTTTCTGTTCTTGCTAAGAGTTACTGTACTCCATCTGTGTGGCTTCCTCAGCATTTCCCTGTGTTAGAATTCCTCCTACCTGGAGTAGTGACTATACCGATCTGGATGCAATCTTGAGTTCTCCCAGTGACTCTCCTTTTCCAAACATGGGTGACGATTCCATCTTTCCTTGTATTCCAGATCCTTCCTAGTGTCCCTGATTTCATGTATTCCCCAAACAAGGTCAATGTGGTTGAAACACAGCCTTGTTCTCTAATATAAGTGTGTGATTCATTGGTTGTTTCATTTGATCTGTGAGTAACTATGACAGACCAAGAGGGTGTCTAAACTTATATAAAAGCCACATCATAATAAACTCTTCTAATGTAGTTCACTTAACTGTGTATGACAGAGCTTTCGTAGAGAGACTTTCAGATAGAAGTAACAGAGAAGCTTTTGACATAAAATACCCCACCACCTAAGAAAAGCCACAGCAGAGGACAGAGGGAGGGAACTATTGAAAGGCAGATGAAAGGTAGCAGAGCACGGGAGATGATGTAAGAGGACAGCTAAATCTAAAACTCTGGAAAGTCAGATACTGTTGAGGTTATCCTTGGTGGAGAAGTCTTGGCAAAAGTCTTGATTTAACATATCAACATAATACCCCCAGTATCACCATATCATCTTTAATTTTATGGCCTCTCACTTAGCACACATATGCCCCTGAACCCTGAATGTTCAATATTTAAGGAGAATTCTGTGGGGGACCACATCTTTTATTTGTAATCCTTTGAGAAACTGCAGAGCATAAATACCTTGCTCCCAGCCTCCTGTCTTCCTGACAGAGAGGAGTTGCCGGTAGTTCAACAGAAAATGTTATCAGATAAAGGGGATGTTTTACTAATGGTTTCCCTGCATTTGATTATGCATATACTATGTTGTCTTTGAAACATACCAAGAGATGTATGTAAACTGTCTGGAACTTAGTGCTTTTATAACAACAATTTTACATAATGGGAGTAGCATTCTCATATGCCTGCTATTCTTCTCCCCAGGCAGATGAGATCATCAGACACATCAGCCCAAGCTATAGAGTCTGGATGAGGAGAAGTGCTCCATGCTGTGGATTTCCTGAAATCAGTGTCTACTCTCTATTGTGTATAGAGGTGGACAAAGCCCCTTAGAGGGAGAAAAACCTGGTTTCATTGGCTTGAGAAATAGTTAATATTTAAGAAGGTGGTTAGTGTCATTTCTCCCCTCTCACATTTGGAAGGAGTCATATCTTGGAGTTTTTGGAGTAAGCACTGGGAGATGGCTGAATGAGGGGATCGTTGAAGCAAGAACTTGAGAGGGCATGGTGGGGACTCCTGGGTTTGCTTTCTAAAGCAATTCCCTAATTTTAAAAGTGCCAGTAAAAGAAATGGGGCTTGGGATGTGTTCTCAGTTTCCCATAGGAATATGTACACAAAATCGAAGTCTGCTTTACCATGTGGTAATTTTAGCAACTTTTTGACTATCTCTGTTTCTACATTACATTCTGGTATCCAATTTAAAAGCCTCTGTAGACCAGAAGGATGCTGCTTAAGGGAAAGAAAAAGAAAAGAAAAGAAAGAAAAGAAAAGAAAGAGAAGAAAGGAAGGAAGGAAGGAAGGAAGGAAGGAAGGAAGGAAGGAAGGAAGGAAGGAAGGAAGGGAGGGAGGGAGGGAGGGAGGGAAATCCCCTTTCTGGAATATATTATTTCCTTTTAAAAACAAAAGTCTGTGTTTACTTATAATAAAAGCATAACGGTAAAGTTCAAACACGTTCATATCACCTCTTTGTATTTAGGCAATAATCAGGAAAGAAGAACCAAAATAACCCATTATAATGATAAACACATACACACATACACAGACAGGTTTTTTTTAGACATTTCTGATGTAGAACAGTTCGAAGACATATGTTCTAGCAGGGTCTAAAAGTCAAAAAGGATTGTTCCTAAGCAGAGTATCAGTGATATTTTGCCAGGGATAATGAAACCTTTTTAAAATCTGTATGCAGAAGGTAAGTAAGTGATAGCATAGGTCTTAGGAAGAAGCAAAAAAACTATTTTATGCTCATAGATCTAGGTTCAGACGCTATACTTCTACTTACTAGCTGTGTGACTTTGGAGGTTTCATCTCTCTGAGTTGATGTGCCATTTGCAATGGAGGTCACTCCTAGCTCACAGGCTTGTTTGAGTAATTAAGTGAGATCACGCAAGGAACATGCTTGCTCATAGCCAGTGCTCACTTACAATCCTCCTCTACCTGTTCTTTCCCTCCTACTTTCCTGTTTCAATATAGAATTGAGAATTTGAGTTAGAGCAGCCACAGTAATCTTAATAGAGCAGGGCTGAGTCTACAAGTCACACACACATGACTCATCAGCCTACTTGCTGTTTGCTGATCCTGTGAAGAAGACATACAAGTGACACACAAGAGCCCTGAAATTCAGATTCTATTTAAGAGGTGTGTTTCCTGAAGCATATACCAGGTCTTTACATTTTGCAAGGCAAAATTTGAAATTTTCTGGCACACTCAGACATAAGACCAAAAGACAACGAAGCTATTCATTACTTTGGGCATGAATCCACCTGTTTCTAGAAGAGCCTTAAATTGTCATTGAGTTTAAAACATGTTCTGCTTAAAAACTCAATGCTTTCTTTTTGTAATTCTGTATTCTATTTGAAACTCAATCACAAAAGTGAACCTTTAGCAAATATGGTTCAGGGTTAGCAAAATACCAAACAGGATTTGCCAGAAGTTTTTTTTTTCTTACATTTTAAGCCCCTACTGAGTTGGGGGAGAACACAACCCACACATTTCTAATTCATTTACAATTAATAAAATGAAATATTTTATCAGTGGTCTGCTGTCCAAAAGGGCTTTTGAGAAACTCAAATAGTTTTCTTTTCTCTTTTTTTTTCTATGTCTATACTCATCTATAGCTAAATGATTTCTAACTAGTAATGCCTCAATAATAAGAGATTCCTTTCACTTCGAAAGCTGGAAAAATGTGTACCCTTGTTTTTCACTCTTCATCAACAAGTATTTATGAACTGATCATTTGAATATAATTTTAAGATTCTTATAAAAGCTTGGGGTGCCTGGCTGGCACAGTCAGTTAAGCATCCAACTCTTAGTTTCAGCTTGTCATGATCCCTGGATCAAGCCCCATGATGGGATCATGCTTAGGGTGGAGTCTGCTTAAAATTCTCTCTCCTTCTCCCTCTCCCCCTCCCACTCATCTCTCTCTCTAATAAATAAATAAAACCTTTTAAAAAATAAAAATACTTAACAAAATCTTACTGAATGTTAAACAGGAAACATTCTTTTTTGAATGTTAAACAGGAAAAAAAAAGAAGTCTGAACATGATAAAGCACTTCTCCATTTGTCAGTCTGTATCAGAATAAAGATTAAAATAATAACTACCTTGTTCTTCTAGTATCTGACTCTACATCAGATAATTTACTATAGGTTAACAGTGTCTTTTTCTGTAAGCAGCATCCTAACCAGAATGTCTTTCTCAGTGTTAAATATTAATATATATGATCTAATATGGAAGAGTTGGCTTTTCCTAACCACCCCTCTCACCCCATTCATATATACCCAATCCCTATTATTTTCAAAAGAAAATAATGTAACACATCTGCTGCAATCCTAGGGATGGAAGAAGATGTAAATTCTATTGAAAATCCATGATGCTGATGACAATCTGCAGCCTGATACACTTGAAAGTACTGTGCAAGAGGCATAGGCACTTCCATGAAATGCTCCCCCACAAGAGCGTCATATGTGAAGAACGTCCATGGAGGTATAGAGTTGAGGTGCTAAACTGTGACAGTAGAACCATCTCCCAGAGAGCAGATTCCCTAACCTCAATCCCATGTCAAAGGGACTGACCCATCTCAGAAAAATTGTCTCTCTAAACTGAATTTATCATATGGTTCCTAAACTATTTTATTGCATCAAGTCCTCGGTGAATATTCAAATCCAGCTGGATTCCAAGCTTTCCTATGGTAACATGTTGCACTCTGGAAACTGTTAAAAACCATAAGACCTTAGGGAGGATGTATAGAAATGAGACACTAAGAACCACTTTGTAAAGGAAACAAGCAGAAAGCAGAGCAAAGTGCAGCTTATTGCTTATTGCTTATTGCATGGATGCTGGAGACAAGTGGCATGGGTTTAAAACCTTACACTGCCCTTTACTACGCACTCTCTATAGGTGAGCTACCTCACCTCTATGTGCCTCAGATTGTCAAAGGAGAGATTGTAAACAGTACTTTCTTGATATAACTGTTGTAGAATTTAATAAATTAATTCCTATAAAGCAAGTATATCTTCCTCACAAATAGCTCATCCATTTCACCTTCTATATCTATATTGCCCATCCCCTGCTTCTTCAGAACCAAGCCACACATCTACCTCCTCCAGGAAGAGCTCTGGGATTAATCCAACTTCAGTTCAAACTCTTTACTCAACCTTGCAACTCTAATAGTGATTAAACTATTTTTATGGGAATTTATTGTTTTTATATGTCTGATTTCTGTCTCTGATTTTCTGTCAAAAAAGTCAGCTCTTGAGAGTTGAAATATTTTGTCTTTTATTCCTTGTTCCACCCTACCTTTTAATCTACACATACTGCAATATTAAAAATAATTTCTTTAGTTCATTTCTTTAGCTAAGAAGGGCATGTCGCTAAAAGAGGTTTTTTGTTGTTTTTTCTTAAGAATTTATTTATTTATTAGAGAGAGAGAGAGAGAGTGCGAGAGAGAGAGAGAGGCAGAGACACAGGCAGAGGGAGAAGCAGGCTCCACACAGGGAGCCCGACGTGGGACTCGATTCTGGGTCTCCAGGATCAGGCCCTGGGCCAAAGGCAGCGCTAAACCGCTGAGTCACCCTGGCTGCCCCCCCCCCCCTTTTTTTAAGGTTTTATTTATTTATCCTTGAGAAACACAGAGAGAGGCAAAGATATAGGCAGAGGGAGAAGCAGGCTCCCCACATGGAGCCTGATGGGGGACTCCATCCCAGGACCCCAGGATCACACTCTGAGCCGAAGGCAGATGCTCAGCCACTGAGCTATCCGGGCATCCCAAAAGAGGTTATTTTTAATTAAAAAATATTTAATTGTGGTAAATACCTACAAATTAATTTAATAATTAAAATTCATTATCTTAACCATTTTTAAGTGTACAGTTCTGTTGTATTAAACATACTTACCCTGTTGTGCAGCTAATCTCCAAAACTTTTTTTTTCTTGTAAAACTGAAACTCTATACCCATTAAACAGCCCCCTATTTCTCTCTTCCCCCAGTTCCTGGCAACCACCATTCTAATTTCTGTTTCTGTATATTTGACTATTCCGGATACTTCATGTGAATGGAATCATGTAATATGTCTTTTTGTTACGGGTTATTTCATTTGACATTTGTCCTCAAGGATCATCCATGTAGTAGCATGTCAGAAAATCCTTCCTTCTGAAGGCTGAATATCGCCTTGTGGGTCTATACTACATTTTGGTTATCCATTCATCTGTTGCTGTTATTTGGGTTGCTTCCACATTTTGGCTATTGTGAATAATACTGCTAAGAATATGGTGGGTCCAAATATATCTTTGAGAACCTGTTTTCAATTATTTTGGAAATATACCCAGAAATAAAATTGCTGTAAAAAGTTTTGGTGTCTAATAAATGCAGGTATTTTTACTGCAGTTGAAGAGATAATTGATACTTTATTAATTCAGCTAGTTATTGAATGCCAGACACTATGCTAGGTCCTGAGGAATAAAGATCAGCAAGACATTGTCCATACCTTTAGGAATCTCATTCACATTATTTCAACCTTATTTGGCAGTAACAATAACAAAATGTGTGTACGTCCTAAGAAGGAAGCAAAGGCTTCATACTAAAGGCTGTATCAGCTGGTTCTCATGTCATAGGTGGAAATTTCCTAGGTAAAGAATAAAGAAAAGGCATTCTAGGGAGAAATTAAAAAACAAGTACAAAGACACAAGCTACAGCATAGCATAGCATGTTGCAGGATCATGAGGTTGGTGTGGCTGGAACATAGGCCATGTGAAAGGGACAATGAACTGAAGACCTCCATGATGCTATACTTAGGTCCCATTGTGAAGGACACTGGATGACAATATGAGCTCAAAGTTGAGCTCCAAGAGAGTTCTGTTAGGAAGCAATCGTGATTTGATTTGCTTCTGAGTAGAAAGATCAAGAGTAGTAGGGAAAATTGTTCCAGAGATAGTACATAAGAAGCCATTGAAAAAAGTGCACGTAAGAGACAATGAAGACCATCTTTTTGTTTGGTTATTTTTGGTAAAAGTGACATCTGAAAAACATTTGGAGGCAGAAACCCAAAGAGAAACCCTAGATTTTCACTTATTATTTGTCATTGAACCTCCCTGAGCTTTAGGATCCTATCTATAAAATATGAACAATACTGCCCAGAGAATTATGAGGATTGAGCAAAATGATGCATATGAATGTGCTTTGTAAACTGCCAACATTCTGTGCAGATGTAAAGTAATATCAATATTATTATTATGTACTCATCAACCTAATAATTTATTCAAAACAGTGCATCATTTTAGATGTATTTTCCAGCTAACAAGGTATCCTATTTTCACTAATAACACAAGGTTGAATAAATCAAACCTCATTAAAAAGAAGTCAAGTTTTTCCAGTCTCTTGCATTTAAAATGAATAATGTAAAATAGTGTAGTAGAAAAGGAAATGGAGCTGACTAATAATTCTGATCTACATGGATTCATTTTTGCCCATGTTTTCTCCAAGTCACATGACCCTTACTATCAGTGAAGACTGCAAGTTTTGGATGTGCATATAACCCAATAAAAAGTTTGTCTTGTGTAACCTCTCAGTTTTCTCAGCCACACACACACACACACGATGGAAATATGGGGGCAGCCCAGGTGGCTCAGCGGTTGAGTGCCACCTTCAGCTCAGGGCCTGATCCTGGGGACCCAGGATGGAGTCCCACATCGGGCTCCCTGCATGGAGCCTGCTTCTCCCTCTGCCTGTGTCTCTGCCTCACTCTCTCTCTCTGTGTCTCATGAATAAATAAAATCTTAAAAAAAAAAAAAGAAAAGAAAAAAGATGGAAATATGGGACATTTGTCAAGATGATTTGATATCATGCAGATGGGCATTATATAAATGCATATACTGTTGGGATACTTAAAGTGCTATGGATCCAAAGGAGGAAATTTTAGTTTTGAACTGACATTGACTCTAGACACAATGATGGTAATAGGAGTTAGCAAGACTGTCCATTTATTCCATGCATTAGCAGCCCTGAGTTATACATTTCCCAGCTATGCCATGAGAGGAAGGCATGGCAGCCCTTGAAAGCTTTCGCCCCACCCCCACCCCCTTGAGAAGAGATAGAAAGAAAATAGCAATTATTTTCTGAATCTAGAATAAATTTACTAAGAATTTGACTTGGAAAAACAAAAATGGAACTGTGACTACTCTTCCTCTCATGCATAAGTAGTCAGGAGGATAATCGTTAGGATGATTTGGAGGGAAATTTTTAGCTAAGCAAAAGGGTTACATGTCAGTCAGAAAGTAAGTAATGGATTGTTTGCATCAGTGGGTCATGTGTCAATATTTTTGGCACATACAGTTTGAGCAAGACAGTAATCCTTGATATACAGGGTACGTTGTTTAGCATTTCAAATAGACCTTCAATTTTGGGGACTAAGTGGTAGCAAAGTTCAAAAGGTGGCATGTTGTACCTCATAAACAGGTATGGCTGCAGTTCTCTACCATGAGAATCCCCGATGGATTTCATTTGCTGGTTCTACAGCTGGGTTAGTAGAGCTGCCATCTAGAATGGCATATACTCCAAATCAAAAACTATCCTTCTGCCTCAGTTTCCTTTGCCATTTCAGTATTATTTTTTTTTCTTTCAAACGCTGTAAGTTCATTGTCTTTTTTTTTTAACCTCTTTAAAATACCTAGTTGGTGTTTTATTTCTGATGTTATACCCCTACTACTTCCAGAAGGGATCTGAGTCAACATTCCAAGAATATTTTATTGTACATCTCAGTAAATATTGGCACATTTCTGATTGTTTTCTCCCTCGGTATCTTAACCTACAGGTAAGGACATATTTCCATCCTGTCTCCTGCCATCTACCCCCTCTGCTCAGTTCCTACACTTAGACGAAATGAACAACTGCAATGTAAATATACCCTTTTTCACCAAGGGATAGCATCAGTTTGAGTAATTCCCAGTAGAATGATCCAGATAGCTTTCCCAAAGTTGCAAATTAACAATTAAGTGAGACTGTTACCGGCGTGAAGTGGCAGGTTAATCATGCTCAAGGAAACCTGGAGCTGAGGCACAGCCAGCAGGAAAAGGAGCAGGAAGTACAACTCTGCATAATAGCTGCTGCAAGTCAGCAAGGAGTCTTCAACAACAACTGGACCCCAAGCCCCACCAAAATGAATAAATGAATAAATAAATAACCAATGATAAGTGACATCAGGCACCTAGCCGTCCCTTAGTAGAGAAAACAAATGAAAAAACAATGTACTTTCTTTAAACCATGCCACACACCTGACAGCTTCAAATTCCTTAATTGGTTTCTTTATCATTTTCCATAGCAGATAAAAGCACCTGGCTGATAGGCAGAAAAAATCAAAGAACTTCAAGGATGTATTACATTTTGCATTAAAGGGTCCCTATGTTCATCACAACAGTATTCCCCTAGAAACTTCTATTTCTTAAATGAGAAGAGCATAGATGATGGTGCCACCATTCAAGGAAGATGTCTGGGAGATCCTGTAGGGAGGAGGCTGCCCCCCAAGCAGGCGTGTGAGTATTTGCTTTTATTACCTTGGGCTGCCCAGCCGCCAACCCCAGTGAAGCCTCCCTTTGGGCAAGCAGCCTCTTCCCTTGAGTGCAGTTGTATTGGGAGCTGCCCCCAATTGTCTGTATGAGCCAACACCCCACACCTCAGGTAGCACCTGGTTCAGCCTCAGCTGTTCAGACACCCACCCTTCTGGGGGAGGTGAATGTGAAGGGGTACAGCGAGACACACCAGCCTCTGGTTCTCCAGAGCTTCTCTATTTCTGCTGCTTTTCTGCATGGCCCTCCAGATCTCCAGTGATTTGGTAGTCCTGGAGCTCTTAGAAAATCATAAAATTCCCTCTGGGCTCAAAATAGACAGAGACACTTTTGATACTTGCAGCCATGAACCCTGACTGATACTGTCAGTGTTAACAGATGGGAATCTTGCTTGGAGTGATATTTGGCTACTCAATTTCTTTGCTCTACATGGGGTGTGAACTTAGCTTAGGAGAGTTTTCTCTGGCACTGGGTGAGTGATCTACTTACTCCACTGAGATCCATTGGATCTGACACTCCGGAAATAAGCGCTGGAGGTCACAGATACAGCACCAGGGCATAGCTCTGCAGGAAATGCTAAAATGAAAGGCAGACTCCACTGTTAACCTAAGGGATAGGATGACCTGCTGTTATCCTCTCTATTAGGATGGGAGAGACACGTGGATGACTTGCAGACTTTAGGATATATAAGAACAACTTTGGAAGCTTACTTTAGAAATGCAGTGACCCAATCATCCTTTCAGAAACATTAACATAGGGGTATGACTTGCAAAGAATCTTCCTTTCTCACTCCCCAAGTTCCCTAAAATTTCTATTAGACTATTTTTGGTAAAAGAGAGAAATAGATATTATCTATAAAAGGAGTCTTATTACTTAAGAAATGGAACAAATCAATGTACAGTAGTATTATATCCAAAGTACACTTAGCCTGCTAGGATTCAATACTGTAGGCTTAGAAAAAGGAAATGAAGTAAATGGAGAAAGAAACTACACAAGTGCAAGCAATTCTTTCCGCCCTCTCCAGAAGAGGACACAGGCCCCTGGTCAGCCTCAGCATCACTCTGCCTCTTTAACTGACCATCATACCAAGTAGGAGGTGATTAGTGTCTGAAAATGTGTGCTCTTCTAGCAGCAGGGTCCCAAACCATATTAGATGCTTTATCAGGTATTCAATCAAATGAGCAATAATCTGCTCCATGCTGGCAGAAAAAAAAAATTTCCACGTTGGATTTATTAAGAGACTTTTTAAAGAATCTTGCAGGTTCATTTTGCTCACAGTGATTTTCAGCTACATGCTAACCTCAGAACCTGATCTCCTAGTAAGAGGACTCTGCTGTTATCACATTCAGTCTTGAGAGAGGCGACACAGTGTAAAGTAGGGGTTAAATGCCTTCACTTATAGCCAGATTGATGGAGTTCAAATTCTCCCTCTGGCATTTATTAACTGTGCAACTTTGGGCAAGTTGCCTACCCCTCTATTCTCAGCTTCTTCATCTGTGAAATAATAGTCTCTCCTTCATAAGAAGGGACTCTGGGTTATACAGTGTCAAAACCACATGCAAATGTTGTTATGAAGAAAGATAGATTTGCCTCCTCACTTTTCTCCCTCTCCCAGAGTCCTGCAATATTTAGTGTGTTTGACTAATGCTACCGCATGGAAATTCAAGCAAAGCGAAAGCAAGGCAAATGCTGGAATAACATCTGCCTTCTTTCACGTTGGCAACCACTGTGTCTGTAAGCAGAGCTCCAGTCATGAGATTCCACATGTGGGCTGAACGATTCAGCAAGTCTTTTAGTTCGGGAATTCTCATAGCAGGAACTGTGACTTGAATTAAAGCTAGATGCCTTCCATGGCTACCGGCACAGGTTAGGACCCCCATCCTATGTTCTCAAACCATTCTGTAATTCTCCGTGGTGATGCTTACCATGATGTTATTTAATAATTAGTGTCTATCAACCCCTCTGCTCTTGCCCTCATTCAACCCCAATGCCCTAGAATGTCAACTTCATAAGGACTTGTTCAGTCCTGGATCATCGATGCCTAACACAGTGCTTTGAGTAATGCAGGCACTCAATAAATATTTACTGAATGAATGAATGTGTGAATGACAATCCTGCACATGTATAGGTTTGAGATCTTTTCTATTTTTAAAGTGGAGGCTATGAGTAAGGAATGGGACTGATACTCATTTCTATATTGTCAGTTTTAAAGTCAGCCATATGCTTCACCATACTAAGTGTTCACTCAATTCATCTGAATTCAACAAACACTTCTTGAGCACTACCATGTGCTACAGTGATCAGGATACAGAGATGCTCTCAACGAGTTCATCCTCCTCCACAGCTCCCTTTCCTATCAAACACACAGGATGGGGAACTTCATATTATTCTTCCATAAAACAAGCATTTGTTGAGCAATTGCTGTGTGTCGTGAATATCTCCAACTTTACATTTCCTCCTTGTGTCTACTTTTAATGGTATAGATGGGGACCTGAGTTCTCTTGCCTGTGAACAACTATTGGTTTGCTTGCATGGGTTTAAATGGGTCCTTCTGCAAACATTATATGTTCTCATTCATTTGGGGAATATAAATAATAGTGAAAGGGAAAATAAGGGAAGGGAGAAGAAATGTGTGGGAAATATCAGAAAGGGAGACAGAACATAAAGACTGCTAACTCTGGGAAACGAACTAGGGGTGGTAGAAGGGGAGGAGGGCGGGGGGTGGGAGTGAATGGGTGACGGGCACTGGGTGTTATTCTGTATGTTAGTAAATTGAACACCAATAAAAAAAAAAAAAAAAAAAAAAAAAAAAAAAATAAATGGGTCCTTCTGGGTGTGTCACCTGGGTCTGAGACAATGACATGTTGTGTACGGACCAGACAACACGGCAATTAAAAACCTCAGAATCTCTAATTTTCTTACTCTCCCGAATCCTTTGCAAGCTTAACAGCTTTAGAGGGCAGCTCTCTTCAAGTATCAGTGATATGATCATTTCGACATTGTGGCTCTGCTATCTCAACACTTAGCTTGCAGGGTTGCCATGGTTTAGCACTGCAAGTTTTCACCACACATTGTTATATTTTACTATTATCAGAAGCAATCCCAATCAGTGGAGTAAATTGTGAGATAACTGTAGACCACTAAGGCTAGACTAGATATGAAAGAGTATCTTCCATTTTCCTATTTTATAATAATGGAAGCTAAGGCTATAAGATCATCCAAGATTTCAGAACTCATCAGAGGCAATCCGGGAGCTAGAAACTAGGTGTCCAGAATCCCTATCCAGTATATTCTTCCCATTGCATAATGATCTGCTCACAACACTGTCCACATGGCACTCTATGTCCTCCCCATCAGTAGAAGGCAGAATCTGATGAAAAGAGTCTTACGTTTCAACCAGAGCCAAGTGTCTCATGTCAGTTGATTAAATGCAGAAGAGCCTTCTGTCTAATTTCAGTAGAAATTACAGTTCCTTAGACTTTCCATTTCCAATGCAGTATGTTATTTGCAAGGAGAAATTCAGTAGCAGGAACTGAATTGGTTGAGCCCTGAGGCCTGTATTTTAAATTTTATTAAGTATGTATGTTGCCTTCCCACATCAAGCACATGCAGTTAACTTCTGGTTTAGAAAATTCGCTGGCATTTATTGGGCATATATGAACTGGATTGTATCCTGTAGCGCAGTGAGCTTGATGTATAGGTAATTCTTCTCTATCTGTAATCTTCAGTGCTGTTGAAATGGATTTAAAATTTGGCAGTTTAATTTCCCATAATAGCTGAAAACAACATTTGGCAGAGGGGAAATTTTTAAAGAGAATATATTTAGAATTACCTGATTTAGGTTTCAGTTTGCAGGAAGCCAAAATATACAAGAGTTGTCTATCTCTCATCTTTCCACATAGCCTCTTCTTTTCATATTATCTATAACAAATATGCTGACCTTACACCCTGACATCAGAGGTGACAAAGAAGGTTATGGTGGCCAAATTCTTGGCAGGAGATAGGAACTCACGATCCCTTAGACTTGACATTGACCAAACCCCAAAGTTCTCTGTAATGCATGTGATGTGCTTACAAAACCCTGCCAGGAGCACAGTAGCCAGCAACACATCTTCAGGCCATTTCAAGTTCCAGTTAACAAGCACTTTTGGACATTTCCTAGGAAACTTACTCCTATCCCCAAGAGCAACTCTAGCACAGACTCTCCCACCCTGCCCAGCAGCCTCAATAGTTCTGACACTACTGCATTTTCTGTAAGTCATTCTCACATTAGCAAAAAAAGAAAAAAGAAAGAATGTTTAAAATAGAAGTAGGTCTCAGTTTCTTCCTCCTTTTCAAATTCTGCTCTTTTAGCCCAATGCCCTCCAGCTGTGCAGGGAGATCAGTGAGTTTTTTGGATTCCATGCCAATATTAGTCTGAAAATTGACTGGCAGACGGTGCCAAGAGACCAGGGAATTGACTAGTATGCTTTGATGAATGTATACTTTCCCCTGCACTGTTAACCAATTAGCTTCTTGATTTGGATTGACTCTCCCCAGTCCAAGCCAATGCCCCAAATGCACATGCTAGCATGGGACCCAATATGCTCTTGAGTAGCAATAAGACAGCTAATGCTAGACTCTTATCACAATGTTATGTGAATTAACTGGGAGTGGAACAGGTAAGGCTTGTCAGCACAACTAGATCGCCTTCAAAGGACTCTCCCTTCGGGAAGCCAGCCCCACAGGAGCACAGCATCTGTCTGTGAGACATCATATTTATTCTTGATACCCACCTCACCAAAGACCTTGGTTAAGTCATTGAACGTGCTGGGTTCTACCCATCTGAGCTGCTGCGGAGTAAACATCCTAACGTACTCATTTTTCTCTCTCACATGATGTAATCTTATAATTACATTATAAGATGCCTTGAACAATTATAAAATAAGGTGTTATAAATACAAGGTCATTCGTGGCTTATGGGGATATTAAATGGTACAACCAGTGACTACTAATGTAGAATATTAGTGCATTAGTTAGGGTGATACCTGGTTAGCTGTGACAGAAACCCTAAAACAACAGGGGCTTATGCAAGACATAAATTCAGGGTTTTCCAACAAAGTCTCAAGGAATAAAATTAGTAAAATGGTTCCAGAAGGGTACCCCCAGGCTCTTTCTGGCTCTGACATTGCCGCACTGGAGCCCTTATGCTCATAGTCCAAGATGGCTCCTACACCTCCAGGCATCACATCTATACTCCTGATGCCAGTAAAGAGGAGAGGTACAAAGGAAAAGAAAGAGCAAAGGACGTATGCCAGCTATCTTTTAAAGTAATATACTGAAAGCTGCCGTAAAACATGTCTACCTACGTATTATTGGCCAGATTTTAGTTAACTGTCATACTTAACAAGGGAAGGTGGGAAATGGACATCCATGTGTCCAACTGAAAATCAAGGAAGAATGAGTTTTGGGGTTGGAAACTAGAAGGTTCTGCTAAACCTAATAAAATCAAACACAGGCATATCTTATGACCCAGCAAGTCCATATTCAGGTATACATCTGAGAGAGAAACTCTTTCACATGGCTAGACAGAAAAATGTGTAGGGGTGTTTATTGTGGCACTGTTTCAAATGCTTAAACTGCCCATCAGAATGAGAATGAATATGTAAACTGTGGTTTATTCTTCATATGAAACAACATACATGATTTAAAATCATTCATCTCGGGCAGCCCGGGTGGCTCAACGGTTTAGCGCTGCCTTTGGCCAGGGCATGATCCTGGAGACCCGGGATCGAGTCCCAGGTCAGGCTCCCTGCATGGAGCCTGCTTCTCCCTCTGCCTGTGTCTCTGCCTCTCTCTCTCTGTGTCTCTCATGAATAAATAAATAAAATCTTTAAAATAAAAAAAATAATAAATTCATTAATCTCATTCACTTAAATTGACTTAGAATATGGCTCAAACAACTTTGAGGGGAAAATAGCAAGCTTACAAAAATATATATTAAGCATGATACTACTTATGCAATTCTTAAAAATGCATGGTGCAGATATCTTTGAAAGTTAGCATTATATAAAGGAAGGTAGAAAACATCAAAACGGTGCCATGATGCCATTGAGGACGTGAGGGGAAACATATTTTATGTCATGATTTTCCCAACATTTGCCTCCATTTTCATAAAATGGATTGTGATTCTCGGTTCAAGATATATCATTGAAGCCACCACCGAGGACTTATTCTCTGCCTTCATTAAACTTAAATATTTTCAAATGTTTACTTCTTTACTCCCAGAGGAGGACAGCATTCTAGTTCAACCTAGGACCATACCTACACACCTTGTAGGCAAGGATTTTGTCCCAATCACTTTTGTATTCTCGGGGGACACATAGTTCAGTAAACCTTGGAAAAATGAATGAATAAATGAATGAACCTCTGTCCATTGTTATTTGTCAATATGTTTCAGTGCTAGTACCCTATAACTATATTTTTTAGAAAGATCTTTCCTGCGTTGCTTGCCAATTATCAAAGCAGATACTTCTTACCTGAACCTACTTCATGGTGGCTGTGTCATTCCCGAGTATACTCAACTCCACAAATGAGGGCATGATCTCCAGTTCTTTAGACTGATTTTTTTTTTTTTTGACAGCTATTCAGCGGCATCTTGTCAAAAGGAATCAAAATATACCTCAGAGAGGGGTCATAAAAAAGATACATGAAGAAATACTATGTATCGTTTGTGGGTAAAAATATATTTATAGAAAATGGTTAAAATACATCTGGAAAGGTACCAATTTCAGAAGAGTAACTACCTCAGGAGAGAAGGGCAGGGGAAAGGGATGAGACGTCAGGTTTAACTGTATTCTGTAATACCTTATTTAAAAAACAAGCAAAAATGAAGAAAGCTTGAAGTAAAATTGCAGATTGTTAACTTCTAATAAATCTGGGCTATGAGTATTTTGATATCCGTTTGGTTATTTTCATCATGTTTGAAACATTACATGTTTCTGAGCAAAATATTTAGTTGTGGAATATTAGGAAAAATATGGTGCAGTCTTGGGGCACCTGGGTGGCTCAGTCAGTCAAGCATCTACCTTTGGTTCAGGTCATGATGCCAAGGTCCCAGGATTAAGCCTCACATCAGGCTCCCTCCTTAGTGGGGAGCCTGCTCTTCCATCTCCCTCTGCCACTTCTCCTGATTGTGCTAGTTCTCTCTCTTGCTCTCCCTCAAGTAAATAAATAATTTAAAAAAATATATGGTGCAGTTTTATGGGTGGTAGTTGCTATTTCTTACTGCATTACTTCTGCAGCTTTGAGGCAGGTGCCAGATGAATATACAGAATGGAAAGTGAAGATCCACCCAGATGACTGCTACACATACCCCGAATTCAGAAGGTCATCTGGAAGGAATCTGGGGATGGCTTCCACCTTCTGGAACTTTCCCTGAACCAAAGGAAGCAAGCATCAGTAGGATCTAGTGCCTCCATTGCTCCAACTTCATTTTCTGCCATTTGCTACTGCATTCTCTACGCTTGGTAACATGGATTATCTTTTTGAAGTTTTCAGTCATTCCAAATCTGTTTTCATCTGAGGACTTTAAACTTCCTGTTTCTCCTGCTTACTGTTCTTTCTTCCCCAAAATGTCTCCTCAACATTCAGAGCTCAGACACCTTCTCAGGGAGGCCACCCAGGATTACTCCAGCTAAAGTTAATTCCCCCAACTCCTACTCCATTTCTTCTCATGGCACTCACATTAGGAGGGTGGGTGGAAGCACAAAACACTGAATACTCTAGCAGTTTCTGTGAACGCATTATACGAAGATTGATTTAAAATTGCCCAGTAGTCAACAGAGGGCTGTTGTATCATTTATAGACCCAAAGACCTGTACATAGAGAAACAAACTCCTTTTTTAAAAAGTTTTGGTTTCAACCACCCTCTGATTAAATTCTAAATTAAAAACCTTTCCACTGTTTGGTTACTAGCTTGCTTATACATTTCATCTTCCAAATGCCATGGGACTATGCTCTTGGTCTTAGGTATAGAATTTCTCCCGATAGACTTCTTATATACAAAAAGCATTCATATAAATTTAGGGATTCCATAACAGATCTCCAAAGAGGATCTTTTTCCCTTCTGTTTTTTCCTGACTTCAGGCACAGTAAACTAGGGTTCACAAAGGAAATCCCATTCCTATGCTAAAACCTGAAACAGCAGCTTTTATCATTTAATAACTTAGCATCAATTATTTTCAAAGGGGAAAGAAGCTAGGTGTTATTTTTAAAAGGGAAAGAAGCTAGTGAAAAAATTATAAATATTGCTAAGTTTCAAAATTTTGAGGGAGCAGTATCCAGAGGAACTGAAATACCTCATTTACAAGTCCAAAATTGACACCTTTCTTTGTTGGAGGAGACTCTTTCTGTGGCTTGCTTGGAGAGTGTTAAGAAAAGCCTCCAAACTAAAACTTTTTTGTTTCTTTAAGTAGGCTCCATACCCAACATGGGGCTAGAACTCATGACCCTGAGATCAAGAGTCACATACTTTACTGACTGAGCCAGCCAGGACCCCATATTAAAACCATTCTCTCCACTGGCTTGCATTTTTTAAAGTTTTGGTTTCAACCACCTTCTGACTAAATTCTAATTTTGGGTCTATAAATGATTATTATGTATCCAACTAATTCCCAGTTGAAATGAGCAGAAGTTATTGGTGAAGTGTTCATTAGCGATAGTAATTGGTGAAATTTCTGGTTGAACTGGGTGTAAGTTGAACTTGTGTTCTCCTAGTGAAAATTAACTGTAACTGTGTTGCCTCCTGAATTCCTCCCTTTCTGAAGGATGGGAAGGAGAGGCACAGGATTGCCAAAGGGAAGAATCTCTAGCAATAAAATCAGAAGCTTTTGATATAATACAAAGGAGATGACATTTACAACATGACATTCACTCTCCACTGGCTTGCATTCATCCCAGTCCTGCTCTTCCTTTGTGGTCTGCATTCCTTACAATAATTCTCCTACTCCATGCTGCCAACAAGTTAATAAATACAAATACTTGATAATATGTGGGCAAATAATGTATCAGGTTACCACAGTTGGTTCTTTTTGTTACTGAGTAGTATTCCATTTGTGTATGTTCCGTGATTTGTTTGCCCATTCACCAACAGATGGCTATCTGGACTTTTTCCTACTCTGGGACTATTATGAATAAAGCTGCTGTGAACATGTATATACAAATCTTTGTATGAATGTATGCTTTCATGTCTTTTGGATAAATGTTTAGACATGAGATTGCTGGATCATATAGAATCAGGATTTTTTAAAAAATTCCTCAGTCCTCCTGACTCCTGTTTGCCTTTTACCTCCTTTGGTCTCAGTTAGCTGTGGCCTTCTTGTTCGCCGTATCTGCCCAGTGGAAGTGTTTTTACCCTCTTTCATTAATGCGTGGACTTGGGTTTATCTACTTTTATCTACTTTGTTCAGACTGGAGGCTTTACTCTATGACACTTATTAAAAACTAGCCCAAGCCAAATTTGGCCACATCTCTTTTGACCTTTTTGGTATATGATTATAGCCACATACACAATTGCAGCCTCTTCAGTAAAAACACGTTTCTGACCAGTCTCCCAAATGTACTGACATTTGCTAAATAGATTTTTACCAGCAAGCAGACACAGAACATTTTGTACAGACTCTTCTGTAAATTCAATGAAGACCAAACTCCCTGTCCTCTTAAATGTGCCTATCATCCCTTGCACAAGAAACTCAGTAGAGTTAGATGAATCAATAATCTAGAAGCAGGATTTCATGGCTCTCACAATCTACATTAGCACCAATAGTAAGATACAGGGTAGAGTTGTCAGCTCCAACCCTGAGGGCTCTGGCTACACAGGGCCTATTAGATTCTTAGATTTATGGAAGTGTGGAGACTGTCTCCAAAATAATCTATCCATTCCACATCCCAAGAATATTACTCATGTCACCAGTGAAAACTTACATGATGCTAATTAATGGATCACAAATCCACCAATGAAAATTCATTTCTTAGTTTTCATTCTACCATCTGGTGCTAGTCAAAAATAAATACAACTGAAGCACTTGTAATACACACACTTTAAATTGTGGCTCTTACTCCTAACTCTGGGAAATGAACTAGGGGTGGTGGAAGGGGAGGAGGGCAGGGGGTGGGGATGACAGGGGCACTGAGGGGGACACTTGACAGGATGAGCACTAGGTGTTATTCTATATGTTGGCAAATTGAACACCAATAAAAAATAAATTTATATAAAAAATTGTGACTCTTCTGATAAGATATCATCTGGTCATCTATGAAAATTGAATTTCTGAGATTAGGACAGTGACTCAAACCAAGTAGTACCTACATATATCATACATGCCACCTGATCTTTTGCAGAAGCATTTTAAAGTAAATTATAAATATCATAACACCTCTTGAATCCTGCCTTGGAAATAACATTTATTGAGCACCTGCTATATGCCAGGCAGTCTGTTAAGTGTTTTGTAATTACATTATATTCCTCATCTACTAAATTATAATAGATAATTATAAATGAAGTAGGCATCATTCTGAGTTTCTGTTTTACAAATAACTCTAATTTACTCAAAATTATTTGAGGCTATAAAGTTGTAGTTCAAATATCCCTGCAAAGTAATGTTTCACCCATCTTACCATTTAAGAGATATAAACACATTTTTTAGTGCCTACTTGAAGACTTACCTAAGTCACTGTTGAGTAATCTTTCTTATACTTTTTGGTTAATAGATCTGAGGATGTTAGAGATTCTGATGAAAATGGGCTCTCCCCATCAAAATAAACATACATGACCAAATTTGCCAGTAACATCTGAGGTTTGTGAAAACTTTCCCTTTCTTCCCTATACCCTGCATGAATCTCAGATTAAGAATCCCTACAACAGGGATCCCTGGGTGGCGCAGTGGCTTAGCACTTGCCTTTGGCCCAAGGCGCGATCCTGGAGACCTGGGATCGAATCCCACATTGGGCTCCCGGTACATGGAGCCTGCTTCTCCCTCTGCCTATGTCTCAGCCTCTCTCTCTCTCTCTCTCTCTCTCTCTCTGTGTGACTATCATAAATAAATAAAAATTTTAAAAAAAGAATCCCTACAACAATGAATATTAAACATTTCTCCTCTTCAGGACTGTAATCGACACTATTTGTTCTGGTTCCTATGTTTGTACTTCTGAAAGTGCTATTTGTTTCTAAATTAGAGAAGCTATTTACCCTTTTTCTAATAGGGCTTCCTATTTCATGAAGTTCAAAGTGCCCCTGGACACAGGCAGTTAAACAGCAGCAGAAACTCTTTCTTGATGACTATACTTTCTCTGTACATATACCTCATGAACACAACTTCCTGGCTTTGCCCAAAGCCACTGTAGAAATAGGGTCCCTAATCCAAAGACTACATCCTCGCCTATTCAGGAATCTAAATGTACAACAAGTCACTTCAGAAAACTGAAGTATCTTCATTTTCTTCACTTGAGCAAAAGAGCACACCTGTATTTTTCTGTCTCCCTCCAGGTGCTTCCGTGACTTTGATATCATATGAATGTTCCTAAGTGAGGCATGCTGCCAGGGCTCTGTGTCATGTGACTGAGGGCCTTCTCTAAAGAGAATGCACGAACCACTCGTTAGCATAATTGAAACATTAATTATGAAAACAGGACCCCAAATGCCATGAAAACAAATAAACCACTGAGCCACTACTGAGCAAACTTCCTTACTGCTGAGGCTCAGACAAACAATAGAATGATTAGCAAAAACACATTACTAGACTCCGTTATATTTCACCCAATATTTGACAATCCATAGGGCCCACCTCTGATTCCCCATAAATAAGATATACAATTTAATGGTTCTCTTTTATCTTACACATCATAGTGAATCTGTGAGAACATCACTTAACCTATTCAATCCATCTTTCAACTGCTGTATACTTACAGATAAGAATGAACAGAAATGTAACCATTTTTATTTTATTCTATGAATATGTACTTTTATCTCTGATAAAGTGAAAAATACATATTGATATATAGAAAAATTGCTATTGCCTTATATAAAGAATGATTCCGAAGATTACTAAAATACAACCAAGTATAGAATTCAGCATTTTGGGTACATGTTGAATCTATTCCAAGGTATTTTATTATTTTGGATTACTAGAAGGACATCATCACAGCCTAATTTTTCCAATGATTCAATCTTAAGACATGTGTAAAGATTATAGCATGAAAATGAAGCTACAATGCAAACAGAGCATACCTGAGTTTTATACCAGGCAGAAATTAATGAAAAGTAACCTAGTATTATAAATATTCTCTGCTAATAAAAGACCTTATTTTTTTAATTACTCAACACTGATTCTTAAGCCATTAGCTATAAAGTGATGGTCAAATATATTTTGGCAGAACTAGATACAGGCTGTCTTCTTCAAGAAATTATCTTTTTTTTTTCATTTAACGTTTCAAAGTGTTTGATCTTAGATTTTACCTCATTCACAACATTTAAGATTCAATAGTTTAATCAATTTTTCTCATATATAAAATGGAGGTAATAACAATAATTAGTCAATTGGCTTTTTTGAAAACTGAACACGTTAATGCATGTAAAGATCCCAGCATGGAACACTTCCAGGTTCTACTTCAACATGAAAAGAGCCCAGAAGTTGTCACTCCTGTCCTTTTAACAAGAAAAAGCTGGACAAACTGAGAGTCAACAACTTTTTGAGACCCGTTAGAAAACTAGGACACAAGGCAAACCAGTACCCACAGTCTAGAAATGCGGGCACATCTAAGGAGAAACAGTCAAAATCTGCTTGTCTACAGCAGAAGCAATTGGAGCCATACACTGGTAAGGGGACTTAAATGATAATTTTGATGAATTGTGGAAGGATGAATGCAGGTTAACATGAGAGTGAGAAACTTCTGGGACTGTAGTCTTAGGAACGGCCCCCACGCGCTCATGAGCTTTGCCTCCAGCAATCTCACAAGGTTCACATGGTGAAGACCAGAGAAGTTTCCCTTAGCTCATAGTTCTGGCTTTAGCAGGTACTGGGGAAGAGTAATCTTAGTGTCATGATCCCAGAGCCTTCTCCATAACAAAGGGCTACCCTCCAGGAAAGAAGACTGCCAGAGTCTTAGATTGGGACATTCCTCCAACACCAGCTCCCAATAGGCTTCCTGTGTCACTTAAGGGGAAAAAAAAACAACATTCACAAGGTAAAGGCTTCAAGGAAATAGATTAAGAATGGGGAATATAAAAAATAGTGAAAGGAAATAAAGGGGAAAGGAGAAAAAATAAGTGGGAAATATCAGAAAGGGAGACAGAACATGAAAGACTCCTAACTCTGGGAAACGAACTAGCGGTGGTGGAAGGGGAGGTGGGTGGGGGTGGGGGTGACTGGGTGGTGGGCACTGAGGTGGGCACTTGATGGGATGAGCACTGGGTGTTATTCTGTATGTTGACAAATTGAACACCAATAAAAAATAAATTTATTAAAAAAAAAAAAAAAAAAAGAACGCTGTAACCAGGGAAGGGAATGGGGAGAGGAAGAAATACTTGTGAAGGTCACACAGCCTAGAGACACAGGCCCACTAAAAGACTTAAGTTTAATCACATGGTATAGACTACTTCCCTCTTCCCATATCTAATCACCACATCCACAGGACCCCTGCTGCTATATAATGGTACAAAATGCAAACTCTGAGGAGGATTATTTAGGGAAGCCTAAAATCAAGACAAGAAACAAAAACTAGGACACTGGAGAAATTGAAGCCTCTGGCACCTGTGACTATAGTAAATATTAATCACAATGAACTACTAAACAGATTAACATAAATCTTCAAGCTAAAGTCCTATTTATTTCAGTTAACTGTTTACTCAGTACAGCATGTCCAGTTTTCAATAAGAAAATCACCAATGTAGTGGGAATACAAAAGCTACAAACATTCTGGAAGACAGTGTGGCAGGCTCTAAAAAGCTAAACCTACGGGATCCCTGCGTGGCACAGCGGTTTGGCGCCTGCCTTTGGCCCAGGGCGCGATCCTGGAGACCCAGGATTGAATCCCACATTGGGCTCCCGGTGCATGGAGCCTGCTTCTCCCTCTGCCTATGTTTCTGCCTCTCTCTCTCTCTCTGTGACTATCATAAATAAAAATTAAAATTAAAAAAAATTTAAAAAATAAAAAAGCTAAACCTAAGCTTACCTTATAATCCAATAATCATACTCTTATGTATCTACCCAGCTAATTTCTTAACTGTGTCCACAAATAAACTTGCATATAAATGCTTATAGAAGCTTTATTCATCATCACCCCAAACTGGAAGCAACTAAAATGTTCTTCAGAAGTAAACAGATAAACAAACTATGGCTTATCCATACAACAAAATCCTATTCTGCACATACACACACAAAGAATGAGCTTCCAAACAACAACAACAAAAAAGACATGGAATATTTAAATGCCTATTGCTAACTGAAAGAAGCCAGTCTAAATAATTTAAATACTTTATGATTTCAATTGGATGATATTCTGTAAAATGCAAAACTATGGAGATAATAAACAAATCCAGGGTCACCAAGGTTTCAGAGCAGGTGGGTTAGCTGGTGAGACAAATGGGATTTTTTTTTTTTTTAGGGCAGTCAAACTATTCTGAATGATATTGTAATGGCAGACACTTGACATGACATACTTGTAAAAAACTCAGAATTTTGTAGCACAAAAATGAACTTTAATACATAAAAATTAACAAAAAAATCATTTAGAAGTTTGGAGGTCCCAGGACGGAATCTAGAATGTAACATCAATTTAACTGTGTTAAATGTATGGAATGTGTCAAATGTATGGAATGACCTCACTAAAGGAAGTCAGGGATGGGGGGAAATGCATACTTTTTACTATAGAAGATAACTATACTATTTCTATGTAACTATAGAAATAAGTAGAGTCTGCATGACTAAAGACAACAGAAACTGCATATAGGCACTGTACGCTAGTTGATTAAGTTGCTTCCCATGGAGGCATGAGTTAATAATTCTGCAACCACTACAGATAGTCTACAGATTGAGGCTAGAATGATCCATTATGCAATGGATTAGAATTGGAAACACCAGTATGAATTTATTTTTAGGTTAATATAGATACTGATGGTAACATGTAAAAATATTTTAAATAGGTATATATACAGAAGTTAGTATATACATACATATCCTTGCTCTGTCAGCTGAAGAGGGGCAAAAACAAGACCCAGGTAAGCAATGAGCGCACCTAGCAACCAGATCTTGGTTTCTAGTTCTCCAACAAAAACGGGGATCCTGAAGAAGTGGCTGAGTCTAGAACTGGGGCAAGAAATATACAAGATGAGCCTGAAGCACCTGTAGGGCCAGAAAGTAAGGAAGTTCTCAGAAAAAAAGAAAGAAAGAAAGAAAGAAAGAAAGAAAGAAAGAAAGAAAGAAAGAAAGAAAGAAAGAAAAAGAAACCCATGATAATCAGGGCATGTTAAAGGGACATGCAAGCCAACCAAAAAAGCTCCCAATTGCCAAAGCTGGAATAATTAAAGCAAGAAAATAAATAAAGTACCATTAGATCATAATCTAAGGTATAAAGCAAATATCCACAAACCCATACCCATATAACAAGTGACTGAATAAATAAATGAATTGGGAGAGAACAGACAAATCACCTACGTAGAAGAATTCTTTCTTTTTTTTTTAAGATTTATTTATTTATTTATGATAGACATAGAGAGAGAGAGAGGCAGAGACACAGGAGGAGGGAGAAGCAGGCTCCATGCACCGGGAGCCCAAGCGGGACTGGATCCCGGGACTCCAGGATCACGCCCTGGTCCAAAGGCAGGCGCCAAACCGCTGAGCCACCCAGGGATCCCCCCCGTAGAAAAACTCTAAATAATTTATGTAGAAATTTCATCCTCAAGGAGGCAGAACAAAACTCACCATTTTTTAAATGAGGTTGTAAATAGTGACTTCCCTCCAAAGAATACAATATGGAAGAGGGAAAGGGGATTATAACGTTATAGTTGGGAGAGAACTGACACATACTACCTCAGCCAGATAGTCAAGGTTAACATTGACAGTGATGTCCCTTTGATAGTATGTATCCTTGATTTAATATATGATATCGCCTCTATTGTCTTATTCCCTGAAACCCATTACCCCAACCTAAGGATGAGAAAAACATCAAATACTAAAGGAAAAAGACTCTACGCCTGATCATAATCCTTAAAACTGTCAAGATTAAAAACAATAAGAATCTAAGAAATTTTCACAGCCAAGAAGAATCTAGAGACATGACAATTAAATGAAATACGTTATTCCAGGATAGGATCCTGGTACCAAAAATGAACCTTAGGTAAAAATATAAAGAAATTAAAAATGATTAATTTTAGTTAATGAAGTATCAATATTGGCTCATTAATTGTGACAAATATATCATATTAATGTACATGTACCAAATGTATCATTATAATGCATCTATTATTAATTAGTAATAGGTGGAAGTGGGCACAGGGTATATGAAGACTTTCTATATTATCTTCTTAATCTTTCTGTAACCTAAAACTATTTTTAAAAATCTTTAATTTCAGAAAAGTATGCAGTGGAATCGTCTGCCTACTTCATGGGAAATACTCAATGTTAAGTATTATTATCCACATGACAAACAATAAGTTGACAGGGATCTCTGTGGTCAAAGAAAAGTTAGATAATCATTAGAGATATGAATAGAATATTGACTGTGATTAACTTGAATAACTCAGAATCTAAAAAGAATTCTAACCCATACATTGGCCAGATTACCAGACTTTCATTGTCTGCAAGAGTCAAACAGAATAAAGAAAGATTCAGGATATGGGATAGAGAAAAAGTAAACACTAAGTGATTTTTCTGCCTTACCCTAAAAAGAAAAAAAAATGAATAATACTGTCTTTTGTACCAAAGGCCCTGTATTGCTTTGAAGATGATATCCAATCCACTTTGGAAGGCTCAAAGCACAGTTCTCTCAGAATCATTTACATTTCAATATTGAACTCCTAAAGAACTAAAGATCCTTAAGATATAAGCAGGATCCAAGACTACTAAAGCTGAGAGAGGCTCTGGAAAAATATGGGAAGAGATGAGAGATGTGACTAAATATGATGGAATATTCCACTGAAAGAATAATCTGATTAAAAAATAATATTCTTACATCTCGGCATTCATCCCTTTCTTGGTTTTCAGATAGATCCTTTTGAGGAATTCTGAGTTATTGAAGACATTGTCAATTGATCATCATTTAAAATCAGGGCCTTGCAGCTGGTGAGGGGAAGGGAAGTGTCAAAGTTTTCAGTTTATTTTACAAATCTAAGGGACTCAATCTAAGAGACTCATTCAAATTAGCAGAGTTTTGGATGAGCTACATCTACATAATCTCACCTGTGAATTCACTAAACTTCACTCTACCTTTGCACATGTTCTAGATACTTTACAATTGCTAATATTTGACTGCACCACTTCTGGTGTCTCTTTAGACAAATCAACAGGGACATGGTTTAAAGGTTTTGTTGCATTGTAAATAGAAAAACAAGCACACAAATGGTGAAGCTTAGATTATAAAAGAATCTGTCCATGAATAAGTCCCTCTGAATCTCCGTCTCATGAGGATGCACACAAAACAATCTGAATACAATGGCTACATCAGACTGAATTATGAAGCCAATCAATTGAGGTATGGGAAGTCTGTATTTGTTGCCATTCTTACATGCACTTGCTTTAAACATGATGTCGATGAATCCTCGCCAAAGGGAAAATTTATACTAGATTTAAATATAATTCCTCCTCTTTCAGAAGTATTTGCATTTTGATAGCAATGCCTAAAAACCAAACCAAACCAAACCAAACCAAAACAAAACAAAACAAAAAAACCCAAAAACCAGAAAACCCAAACAAAAACAAAAAACCCACAAAATTTAAAGGTGTAACTCTCTAATGGTGGAATTTTAGATTCTGTCAGATGATGAAAAGAAAGGAAAGGAAAAATGCTTACAATAGGTTTTTGTTCAAAACCCCTCCTTGAATCACATCAGGGAGACAATCTCCTACGCTGCCTCCCAATTATTTCCCTCTGTATATGGTCTCCTGCTACATGAAAAAAACTTGACTTTATTTAAATTACATTTTTGTACAGAGCTTCAACAACATTGAATGGCATTTTAAGAGCAAAATTTGTATATAACTCCATGTCAGGCGCACTGTTGTTGTATTTTTACATAGCTCTATTTCATTGTAACCAGTAAATTCACTCACTGCATTTTATACTTGCCAGTGCATTCATCCATTCAACAAATGTGTCAGGCACCATTCTAGGCATTGGGATACATCATTGAGCAAGACAAGCAAAATTCCTGATTTCATGGAGCTTATATTCTACTGGAGGAAAGATATAAACAATAAAAATTTAAAAATTGTATATGCTATTTTTTTAAAATAACAAAGCAGAGTAAGTAGGATTGGCAGTGAAGATTGGGAAGGAGGATACAATTAAAAATAGAATAGGTGGGATAGGCATCCTTGAATAGTGATATTAGAGCATAGGCTTGCAAGAGGTTAGTCAGACAAGTAGATATCTAGGGAAAGAGACTTTTGTACAAAGAGAAAAGTCAATGCCAACGACCCTTGTATTGGGAATATGTCTTGTATATCTGAGGAACAGCAGAGAGGTCAATGTGGCTGGGCAAAGCGAGTAACAGAGAGGGTAGATAAAGATGATGTCAAAAATAATGAAGGTGAGAAAATGGAAAGCCTTGTACACAATTATAAGGGCTTTGGCTTAACTATTATGCAATATTGGGCAAGTGGTTAATCATTGTAATAGTTTATCTAATCTGTGAAATGAGAAGCAGTCAACTAAAAAAAGAGGTACAACTTAAAAACCAATAATGGAGTAGAAATGAAATAATAAAAATCAATTAATACAAAACAGAGCAAAAAAGAGGAAAGGGAACCAAAAAAGCGAGACAGAGAAAACAAGTAAAAAAAGATAGCACATTTAAACTTAACCACAAAGTAATGATGATTATATTAAATATAAAAAGTCTACAAACTACAGTTAAAGAGCAGACTGCTAAACGAATAAAAATAAAAAAGCAAGACCAAACTATAATGCCGCCTACGAGTAACATACTTGAAACAGAAACCACAGAGGAGTTCAAAGTAAAAGAATTGGAAGAGATGTAGCATACTAAATCTATCAAGAGAGTTGGAGTAGCTTTATTAATATAGATTTCAGAGTAAGGAATGTTACCAGGATAAAGAGGGACAATAGTATAAAAGGGTCAATGCATCAGTAAAACATAAGGATTCTAAAAGTAACTGCCCCTAAATACAGAACTCCAAAACATAGAAAGCAAAAACTTTTAGAACTTAAAAGAGAAATAGACAAACTCACAGGTATAGTTGGAGATGTCAACATCCCCTTATTAAAAATTGAAAGAATAAGTAGACAGGAAATCAGTGAAAAGATATGAATGACACTATTTGCCAACTTGACCTATGGACATTTGTAGAACACTGCACTCAAAATACAGCATTTTTTTTTCCAAATGTACATGGAATATTTACCAAGATAGGCCATATTCTGAAGTATAAAACATTTCAATAAATATAAAAGGGTTGAAATTGTCAATGTGTATTCTCTGACCTCAGTGTAACTATAGAGGAAATAAATAATAGAAAGATATTCAGGAAATTCCCCAAATATTTTGAAATTGTACAGTACATTTCTGTATAACCTATACATCAATGAAAAAAATTATAAAATAAATTATAAATTATTTTAAACTACATGAAAACAAAAATACCAAATATCAAATGTGTGGGACGTAGCCAAACTTATGTATATTAGAGCATATAGCATAAAACATGTATACTAGAAAAAAAATAACGATGTCAAATCAAATCTGTTTCCACTTTAGAAAACTAGGCACAGACATGCAAAAATTAAATCCAAGGAAGGCCAAAGAAAGAAAACATTAAGGATACAAACAGACATTAATAAAATTAACAGAAAGAAAAAAATATTAATGAAAGCATAAGCTGTTCTTTGAAAAAGAAAAACAGTAAAATTGGTGAACTTCTAGTAAAACTAATCAGGAAAAAACAAAAGGAAAAAGTAATTACTGATATCTGAAATGCTACATGAATCATGACTACAAGTTCTACAGACGCTAAAATGATAATAAGAAAATATTTAAAACAACTTTTTCTTTTTGACCAACAAGCTAACGACTTAGATAAAATGACAAATTTGTTGATGGACAGGAATTTCCAAAGCTGACTCAGAAAGAAAAAAAAAGCTGAGTAATCCTATAAACTTTAAGTAAATTGAATTCATAGTTAAAAACCTCCCCACAAAGAATACTTCAAGCCCAGGTGGCTTCACTGATGGGATCTGCCAAACATTTAAGAAAGAAATGGTACAAACTACACAACAAACTCTCCCAATGAATAAAAGAGAACATATCCCATCACATTCTATGAGACCAGTGCTGACACGACACCAAAACCAGACAAAACTATTAGAAAAGGAAAAATAAGAAAGAAAACTGGATACCAACATTCCCCATGAATATTAGCAGATTGAATCTGGCCATATCTAAGAATATAATGCATCATGATCCCATGGAGTCTATTCAGTAATACAAGGTAGGTTGAACATTTGAAAAACAAAATAGAATGTATCATACAAACAGACTAAAATAAAAATTACATGATCATCTCAATACAGGCAAGAAAAACATTTGACAAAGATCCACACATTCTTGGGGTAGGGGGGGAACATCCAGCAAAATAGGAATAATAGACAAGGACTTGCTCAATATGTTAAAAAGCATGTTTGGAAAACCCACAGCTAGCATCATACTTACTGGTGAAAAACCTTGTGAAATGAAAAACAAGGAAAGGATTCCTCCTCTCAGCACTTTTATTCACATTATACTGAAGGTCCTTGCCAACAAGGAAAGAAGAAAGAAATAAAAGAGAATAGAAAGAAAGAAATAAAACTTTCTTTGCAGACAACATAATGGTCTATGTAGAACATCTTAGTCAATATCAATTTTATTTATTTACACTTGCAATAACCAACTGCAAATTTCTATTTAAAAATGCTACTTATAAAATCAGGAAAAATGCAAAATACTTAGGGATAAATTTTACAGAAGATATACCCTGAAAACTACAAAAAAAATTGCTGAGAAAAATTAACAATGATTCATAAACCTAGGGACATATCATTCTTATAGATTCGAAGACTCAGTACTGTTAGTGTGCCAGTCCTTACCAAATTAATATATAGATTCAAAGCAGTTCAGTTCAAATTCCGGTAAGAACTGATTTACATTACTAGTAGAAATACAAAATAGTACAACCACTTTGGAAGACAATTTGGCAGTTTCTTATAAAGTTAAATACAGACTTACCATATGACCCAGCAATTGTACTTCTAGGTATTTACACAAGTAAACTGAAAATTACATTCACACAAAAAAATCTGTGGCAGTTTTATGTATAACTGCCAAAAGCTGAAAGTAGCATCTCAATAATAAAACAAACAATTCAATTAAAACTAGGCAAAAAAAAAAAAAAAGAACTTGACCCAAAAATGGACAATAAATAAGCACATGAAAATATACTCCACATCATTAGTCATTAGGGAAATGTAAATTCAAGTCATAATGAGATACCACTACACACGTAGTAGAAGAGCTAAGATTACAAATACTGACACTGCTAAGTGCTGGCAGGGAACTCACATTACGTGGCTGGTGGATTATGGGAAATGATTAAGCTACTTAATCAGGCAGTAGTTGGCAGTTTCTTCATAATATTGCCATAAATATTTGCTACAAGAATTTGTCCGGACATGTGTTTTCATTTCTCTTGGGTAAATTCATAGGAGTGGAATGGCCCAGAGTGCTTTTCTAAGCAGTGGATGATGGACCACACAGTAGCAATATGAGGAAGTACTTTCCCAGAATTTCCCAGAGTCAGAACAGAAGAGAGCTGCATAGTGAAAGGCAAGAAAGTGAAGGGTGATCCCTGCAAAACAAGCATGACAGGGGAACTGGTGTGGAATGCTGGAGAACGGGAACAGCTCCAGACGTGGGTAAAATAAAAGGTCTCGTTCCTTAATATAAACTAGGAGGTGGTCCTGGAGAGGGACTGAGAGAGAATGTGAGACTCAGTTAAGTGGTAAGCTCACAATTTTCCCAAATCAGTTCTGGGCCAATGAGCAATCTCATAAATGTAATAGAAATGTCAACACCCACAAAAGACATGAGATCTTACCCTCTAGAAGATGAGCATGCATGCCACTCAACCTCCACATAACCCAATGTGGTTCTAAGAGCTCTAGCTGCCAAGAGAAGTCTTTCTAGGCTGAGCCAGTCCTAAGGGACCCAAGGACACACAGTAGCGGTGGGTTGTGCAGTAGGACTTTATTGGCTAAGGCATATAGGTTTGGGGAGGTAATTCGAGGCCAGGCTAAGAAGGGTCCTGACCACTCTCCTTACGAGTCTATTTCTATTGTATTTTTATATGTTGTATGATTATATATTCTAGAATTTCACAGTTCGAAGAATAGAGAGCAACCTTTGTTAATAAGTACGTGATGCATAATCAAAACATTACACAGTGCAGCATAGCTGTGTCTTGTTATTTTTTAGGGCACATTTGCTCTTGGCATTCATTACAGGCTGTAAGTGCACTAACTAGACTTTACTGTAGGGACTCTGAGAGAGTGGCTCTATGCACTGAGGGCACCAGCCCTAAATTACTATCTGCAAATGATTTAGAAGACAGACCCCTGTCCCCTTTATGCCTTTGCTCATACTGTTTTCTCTGTCAGAATATCCATCCTCTATGTCCCTCCATACCACATCCTATTGTTCAGCAGTTAGGAAAGTGGACTTTGGAGTCAGAGTGTGTCTGGTAACACAAGAGATCATCAGGAAATGCCAGCTGTTTCTATTAATACCCATCCTTCAGACTCCAGTGCCAAGCCCTTGATACTCTCCCTTGCATGGCTCCCACATCTCTCCTTCCCAAGCCGTAAGGGTTCTTTCCTTCCTGAGAAAATCCATATTACTTTGCCAGTGTCTACTCTTAGCTGGCACTCTGGTGATCTCCATACATTCATCACCTCTCCTGCTAGATAGGGAGCTCCTCGAAGACAAGGCCCAATAATGCTCTACGTTCACATCCCTCGCTGTGCCTGAGAGGACACCTTACAGTAGCTGTCACAGTGAGCATCGATGGATCGTGATGTCACAAAGAGGCACCACTTAGCTTCTAAAGACATTTCCTACTCTCGGCCTAAAAGCTGAAAGTTGGTAACATGTGAAAGCTAATGACCACCATGAGAATGTTTTCAGACGTATCAGGATTGTCATATTTGGAACTAATCTGCTCTCTCCATACTGAGACCATCAAAAGGAAACAATGTACGAAGAAATCTGCACACTCACACAGTGTATAATAGCTATCCTGATTCTGCAGAGGTGACAAGGAAAAGCTATTTCATTTTCTTTTTGCTGAAGAAACATAGGACATTCATCAGTGTAATTTTATGAGAGATAATTCTAAGAGTCCTACATTCTTAAAGGCAATGCTAGTAATTGTATTTTATTTATTCTAAATTACCAGAGGAAAAATTTATTACTAATTCAATTATTTCATTATGCAGCACTAGTAAAAAAAAAAAAAAGTCTTGACATCCCCATTATGTCTAACAAAGTATAATGTAATTTAATAAATAATTTTGACTGAAGTGATTATTTACTTAAAACATAGAATATGCAGAAGAAACCTCAAATCATATTTTCCTGGTGTCATATAATAAAATAATTGTGCAATTAGTAATAAGCAGCGTGCAAGAATGACAAATGTTTTATTTAAAACTTGGGGAACAAGAAAGCACATCACTTGCGCTTTTTCCAAGTGAACAAAATCCTATGGTATATTAATCAAAGGGGCTATTTTATGCCTCTGGCAGCAGTGTTTTAAAGTAAACCCTTAATATCAGATCCCAATCCCCAGTTTCAATTTGCTTTCAATGGAAAGGACATTAGAGTTTATAAAATACTCCTTGATTACTTTTTTGAAGGCCTGAAATCTTGACATGTCCATGACTTGCTCGCACTGCATCAATATACAGTGGTTGAAAGAGCAATACCCATCGTGAACATTGCCACATTGACTTATAGAATCATGCCCTTGAGAAAAAGCCAGAGAGAAAAAAGGAGCGCCAGGCAGTGACAAAAATGAAATAGAACTGTCATCTGGCAGTTCTTCATAGTCCGTCAAGGAAACTATTAAAGATGTACAAAGAGCCAGAGAGCGCTGGGGTAAAGGTTGTGCAACCAGCACTTCAAGGGCAGGTCACCGCCTGCGGCTGGGGACTCAGGGAAAAGCCTGGCCTGGCTGCTGAGCGGGTGCTCCCTCGGCCAAAGGATGATGTTTCCCACTCCAAGGTGGTTGGGCAGGAGGAATTTAAAATATGTTGTAAATTAACTTGTAAGGACATCCTTTTTCTAGCAGCAGGTGTGCAGATTATTCCAGGTCTGGTTTGGGAACTATAGGAAGATACTGCCTGGGGTTGGGGAAGCCAGGTTCAAATATATCAGCCCGCCGGTTACCAGTTTGCAACATCTTTGCCAATTGTTTTTCAGTTTTCCCTTTCTCACAGAAAGGACAAAGGAAATCGGAATCCGTTCTTTATCTTTTTCATCCTTCACACCTGCTCTATTTCCTTAGCCAATATTCTGCGCCTCTTTCTGTGTCCTCCTCATTGGAAAGCTTCCTGAAGCCTAAAGCCATCAGATCAGATCTGATTTGTTGGCCAATGGTTAGTTTGTATGGAAAAAGTAGTGGGTCCTCATGGAGATCGAGTGGGATTTTCCAGAAACTTCTCTACCTAAATCCTCCCTTTCTCCCCCCACCACACACACATTCTGCCCTGAGGACCATCCATATCAGTTTTTCCCAGGGAATGTCAATGTTCCTGAGGCCTTTGTTTATCCCTCAAATTATTTTAACATAATTTCCCCCAGGGGAGGAGGAGTAAATGATGTCACATTTAGGCATTTAGGAGAGGTATTTGGAAACGGGGAGGCCTTACCCTTCTTTTCATATCACTCAACATAGATCCCTATCAATCAAAATAGAATTGGAGAAATTACCTAAAAATGGAATAAACTCAACCATCACACTGTGTAAAACATTGCTGACCAGTATATTTTGTCCCTAAATCTCATTATAATTTGGGACTTAAAGAAAGTGGTAAGTCATTTTGAATAGGCAAGGCAATAGAAAGATATAATTGTATACATTAAAAGGTTAGATTTAGCCATATGTAGTAATTAAATCCCTACATGGGTATGAGAATAATGGAAATTCAAGTTTTATTGATTTTTGTTTTGTAAAAAAAATCATATTTTTTATGGCCATTTAAGCTCAAAATCTGGGTGTGTGTGGAGAAAGAGAGAAGCCACTCTTAACAGGCAGGCCTCTCTAGAAGACATTTTACTTCTGGATGCAATTAAAGTGTTCACATAATCTAAGAAAAGGAGGAAACTTTTTAAAGTCCTATTTTGAGGGTGGAGGATGAAGAAAAGCTTGTCATGATCTCCTTTTCTATTAATGATCTGATAGTCATTTTAAATCTAACATGCTATTCTTTATCCCAAATATTTATTTTTTCCAACAGAGAGTACCATGCCTAGAATAATTTTTGGCTTTTCTTCTAATATGGTTTTCATTCTAAGCTACACTATAGTTTAGGGGGCTGTTTGTGAGGTATTTCTTTCAGGATTGTCATATCCAAAACGTGTACCATAGCTTAGAATTGTAAGGATATTATATATTTGTAATAGTAATGATTTTTACAGTTTCACTAATCCGTCATGCAGATGGACTTATTATTTTCTTTTTTTTTTTTTTTTTTTTTTTTTTTTTATTTATGATAGGCACACAGAGAGAGAGAGAGAGAGGCAGAGACACAGGCAGAGGGAGAAGCAGGCTCCATGCACCGGAAGCCCGACGTGGGATTCGATCCCGGGTCTCCAGGATCACGCCCTGGGCCAAAGGCAGGCGCTAAACCGCTGCGCCACCCAGGGATCCCTGGACTTATTATTTTATTCTAAGCTTCCCCTATATTCATTTAGCAAGACCAAACATACAGTTTCAACTCAAAAGATTTTTTTTCTCGTAACATTAAAAGGTATGTTGGAGAATTCAATTTACAAACTTGGCAACAGATATAACTCCAACAAATAATATAATACCAAAAATATCAGTTACAAAAGCGTAATATAAAAGGAGTAATTTCCTGCTGAGTGGCAGGTATGGAAACCTGCTACAGAATTTAATCATTTTGAACAGATCATTAGGGGGCCATCACCACAATTGTCCTTAAATACTTTTCCTTGTGACCCAAAGCTCCTGCTTGTGAGTTTAAGAGAATGGCCTCTTAACAAAAGAAACTGATACGGCCCTCTGGAAATTTACTTTTCAAAGGGATGCGAGGCAATAGGTATACATAACATTTAATTCACATATTACAGTTTCGTGGGGGTTTTTGGAAGGTAGTGCTTTTAAATATGTTTCTTTTATTTTTATTCCCCACTTACTGTAATCTAAATAAAAACATGTGTAGCATTCATGAAAACTGAGAGGAATACTATTATTTTCCCCTTTTTACAAATGTGGAAACTGAGGCACAGCTGTGTGAAGTCTCATAACTGGTAACAGCAGAATCAGGATCTGAACCCCAGATCATTTGACTCTAGAGCCTGTGCTCGTTTCCTACATTACAAATTGAAATTTATGTGTGAGTTCACAAATATGGCCACAGAGCTCTCAAAATCAATTCTAGGATATAAACAATGGACTGGAACCATGTATTCTTATGTTAAAGGTATCACGTGGATAATGACTATAAAGGTGATTTATGAAAGAAGAGCATGATGTGCATTGGCATTATTGAAGAAAATGTTTAAGGAAGGTGGAATCTGAGAATGAGCAAAATCTAGATGAGCTGAGACTGGAGTGCAGGAAATAATGTGAATACAGGCACATGGGTGCAAGTTTGACATATAGGTTTTTGGGGAACAGAGAGTTGTAAATTATCCCAATCTGATCCTTATTTTAATTTAACCCCAAATATTGCATGGGATATACTCAGGTTAAAAAAATGTGATTTATCTGATATTTAAATTTATCTGGACAGCTGGTACTTTTAGTTGCTAAATCTGACAATTTTACATACCACTTAAATTTACCTGATTTTTTTTTTTTTGTGCTATCTATCCTCCCCTATCCACATGCAAGAATATATGCGCCTCCAAGCAGGAATCTCACTTGTCTTGTTCTCACATCTGCTCCCTATATGTATGATAATGCCTGACACTCATAGATGCTTAATAGATATTTGTGAATGAAAGGCAAAAAGTTTTTTTCCACTAAGTATTTACTTATTTAATTCCAAAGTTGCCACATTTGAAAGCAGAGAGACAAAAAAAAAAATTTTTTTTTTAGATGGGAATGAGGGATGAGGTAAAAAGAGGAAGTAAGCATGAAAATACAAACCTCAATAAACTGGAAAGGAGAAAATGCACAGCACTTTTAGAGGGACTGTGGAGAGGAGTAAGAGGAAGGGGAGAGAGGAAGAGGAGCCGGGGAAGCCCTTACCTGGAGGAATGGGAGGTAGGGAAAGGTAAGGGGAACAATATCAGTTTGTTTTAATAATTTTACTGAAATGACAATGCAAAATCCTTAAATCCTTACCCTTTTTTTTTTTTTTTGACTACACTTTTTAAAAGAGAGAGAGAGGCCCTCTTAAACTCCTCTGGAACATGATGTAGATGGAAAATGACATGAATAGCAACAGATGTTCTCCTTATAACTCTTTCCTTTTTTTTTTCCAAAATACCAAGATGGATTAGAAATGTGCAAAACAAAAGAGT
Organism: Canis aureus; assembly: GCF_053574225.1. Taxonomy (NCBI): domain Eukaryota; kingdom Metazoa; phylum Chordata; class Mammalia; order Carnivora; family Canidae; genus Canis; species Canis aureus. The sequence goes on along the minus strand of NC_135642.1, from coordinate 8,204,659 downwards.
CAAACTAACCCAAATTCTTCTAATTCTCTAATTGCAGAAACAGGGCTGTAACCAATTTTACTTTTTTTTTAGTTTAAAAAAGGGGAATAATTTTATCCAGACTAGTACTTCCATCTTTCAGCCTATGAAATATAATATTGTAGAGTTACTCTGAACTAAAAGTCAAATTTCAGTTGATACACATTTAGGCTGTTTAAACAATGGTCTTATAGGTGTATTTAGAGGCTTCATGACCAAAATTGAATACTACAGACTTTTCCTAACTCATTAATTTGAAAAACAGAATTCTTTTAAACTGTTTCTCTCGTAGTTTTTTCTTATGTATTTGGCACCTGCCATTCTTCATTTATAGGAGAATCTAGCATAAGATGGCATCTGATTTAGCACAAAATAGTACATTACACAATTTTAGCTTGATATGTCAACATTTTATGATGTTCGGTAAATACCATCATGATTTCCAGATGTCTCACCACCTGAATCAGATTTAAATCATGGTGAAATCTTTGATACAGATGCCTGAGAAATAAAGAGGAACATATATGTTCAAATATATCATCTCAGCCCAAGCTCAAAGAATAACTTCTCTCTAGCCAGGTTGCCAATTTCAAAACACACTTAAAATATCCTCCATAAAGGAACTGTATCCTACCCTCTCCTGTCCGTATAAGTGCAGCAACATTTGCCTCCTTTGTCCCTGAGGTCCACCAATGGGATTAGCAATGCTTACTGTCATGAGCACTACTGGTAGACAGAAGTGACAACTCAATTAAATCAAATTACTAAATAACTCTTGAACAATGAGTTCATAGAAGATAAGATACTCCAAAGGTTGCAAAGGGGTGATGTCTACAATCCCTGCCTTCAGGAAGCTCAGCCAAAATGTCAAAATGACAGGTAACTATGACCAAGTTAACTTCTTACAATATTTAATGAAGTATTAACTTAAGAGACAGTGAAGAGATATACATATATGCATTTGGACAATAAATTGAGGCAGAAAGAGTCCGCATTGTAAAGGGAAAGATAATGGCAGAAGGAGAAATATAAGAAGAATGATGAGAAGTAATGGAACACAACTAGCCTCTCCCTTCTCATGTGTTATGGCATTTTTAAAAATATTTTATTTATTCATTCATTTGAGAGAGAGTGAGAGAGAGAACCCAAGTGGGGGGGGGGGGGGCTGCAGAAGGAGGAGAAGCAGACTCCCTACTGAGCAGGCAGCCTGATATATGGCAGATCCCAGGATGCTGGAATCATGACCTGAGCCCAAGGCAGATGTTTAACCAACTGAGCTACCCTTGTACCCCCATTTGTTACAGTATTCAGTGCCTAATTCCAACTAGTTGGTTTATAAATTGAAATGCATATCTTTGTTTTATTATTGCCTTTGGTTGGTACCACCCAGAACTAGTGTATATACTACAACTATATAACAAAATAAATTATGAAGATCATCTTTATAGCTTCCTAAATCCAGAAGAGAGTGAGAAACACAGTAGGTGCTTGCTAAATGTTTGTCAGTTATCTAAATGGTGAAACACTATTATTGATTTAGAAATGAAGCTAAGATCCAGACATGTATCCATTACATAGAATTTCCCAAAGCATATTCTGTATGATGGTAATTCAGTTAGATGTACTATTGAGACAGAGAGACGACTGAAATATATTGAGAATTGTGAATTAAAATATACTGAGGGAACATACATACTCACACTCCCTTTTTAGATATTCATCATGCTTGTTAATGATAGTTCTTCTAGTTTCAGAGTGGAAAAAAATTATAATGCAGCTAAGACCCCTGATTTTTAAAAATATACACTAGCTTTGGCACAAATAAAATAGTAAAGGGAGGCATTTCATAAAATAGCAATCTGATTTGCATATAATTATTTGATTGGTACATATTTTGTGGGTAATGTGGTCACTCTATGGCATTCAAAGAACACATAAATCATTGGGATCAGGAAGTCAGTCGTTTTTGGCCTTAAAGCATTCCATCCTATGCCTAAAATGAAGTTTTGAGTAAATTTCAAAATAGTCAAGAATATGTCAATACTAAAGAATATGGCAGCTCTCATGTACTACACATATATGTGTACAATACATATATTTACAACTATCAGCCCATCTTATCCAAATTAGCTAGGTATGCCAAGATGGGCTAATTTTGGTAATAACAATGAAGTATCAAATTCACCATCTAGTACAAGTTTATGTGAGGCCATATGCAACATCATATAAACTTAATGTTCTGCAAAACAGGTACAGAAAAGTCTTGATCACAGTGGTAAAAAATCAAGAAGTCACTTCTCTTGCCTTATAAATTATGTGAGGTAAGCCTTGTGTTTAAGCTCTGCTGTTGTGAGTGAGTGTGCTATAGAGATACTTTCAATTATCCTTTTGATTTCTGGAGACCAGATACTTCATAGTTGACAACTATGCACAAGCTTTTAACCAAATTACAAATTATTAGATGAATGTTCAATTTTAAGTGATTGTGGGCCATGGGGCATAATACTTCAATGAGTGAGACAGAGACTCAGCTCTTGGTTGGTTACCTAGTATTTAACTAGCTAGTGAGAGATCCTTGGCCTTTTTTTTTTTTTTTTTTTTTTTTGCATCCCCTGACCCTCAGCATATTACTTGTCATTACTTGTTTTGAGTAGTTTTTCAAAAAGTATGATTCTTTTGATGTATTAATAAACAAACCATGTTTGTTTTGATTTTGTATTCCCAGTGCCCAGATCAAGGCTACATATATACCAGGTGCTAGGTAAATAGTTATATTTAACAATGAATATTAATCAAAGAGGTGCTTCAGACTACCCATCTCTTAATATTAGATAGCAGAGATAACAGTGCTTTGTGATTGTGCAGTCCTGAAAATGTCATCACAAGCATCTTCCTGGGTTAATTACAACCTCAGAAGACCCTATATCCAAGTTGCTTATCTGATATACTTTAGGATTATAGGAAACATCTGTGGAAGTTCCATAATAACCATCTGCAAATCCCTACCTTTGCTTGACTATTTAGAAAGGCTTAAAATATATTAGATAACATTGCAGTTCCATTTTTTTTAATATTTTATTCATTTATTTATTTGAGAGAGAGAGAGTGTGTGTGTGTGTGTGAAGGGAGGAGGGACAGAGGAGGAGGGAGAGGGACAAGTAGACTCCTCACTGAGCATACAGCAGACACAGAACTCAGGCTCACTACTCTGACACCATGACCTGAGCCAAAACCAAGAGTTGGACACTTAACCCACTGAGCCATACAGGCACCCCTACAACCCAGTACCTTAAGGCCTTAAGACAGTGTTTACCAGCTTTAATCATTAGTGGGCCAACACCATGAGTGCCCAATCCCTAAGCTCCAGGGCATCTTACAATTGCAATTGTAACTCATATGGCCTGGATGGATTACCATGGCACTGCCTACATTATACTTATCCTAAGCACTATTTTCCATAAAATGCACTGAATTCAACAAACTTTTATTAAATAAATATTTCCTATGTGCCAAATATCATCCACTAAAAGTAATTATAACTCACAGCATTTCTTCTTGGGAACTTCTATTCTAGAATGGATACATTTTAAAAATGTAATATGTCATTAAGGGATATGTGAACTAGATTTTGCCATAATAGTTTAGCATAACGAAACACTCCAATAATGAGTGTCTTTAAAATAATACACATTAAAAAGATAATAATATGCATTTACTTCCTTCATGAGTCTGTGGGTCCTTTATTTAGGGCTTGGCTGTTCAGCTCTTCTAGTCTCCACTGAATTTGTCACCCTCTCTGACATTTCCCACTCATTTCCTCTCATTTCCCCTTTCACCATTCATTCCCTGAATGAATGAAACCATATGTTTGTCCTTCTCTGATTGACTTACTTCACTCAGCATAATACCCACCAGTTCCATCACGTTGAAGCTAATGGTGGGTATTCTTCATTTCTAATGGCTGAGTAATATTCCACTTTATACATAGACCACATCTTCTTTATCCATTCATCTGCCGAAGGACATCATCGCTCCTTCCACAGTTTGGTTATTGTGGACATTGCTGCTATGAACATTGGGGTGCAGAGGTCCCAGCATTTCACTGCATCTGTATCTTTGGGGTAAATCCCCAGTAGTGCAATTGCTGGGTCATAGGGTAGCTCTATTTTTAACTCTTTGAGGAACCTCCACACAGTTTTCCAGAGTGGCTGTACAAGCTCACATTCCCACCAACAGTGAAGAGGGTTCCCCTTTCTCCACATCCTCTCCAACATTTGTTGTTTCCTGTCTTGTTCATTTTTCCCATTCTCACTGGGGTGAGGTGGCATCTCATTGTGGTTTTGATTTGTATTTCCCTGATGGCAAGTGATGCAGAGCATTTTCTCATATGTGTGTTGGCCATGCCGATGTCTTCCTCTGTGAGATTTCTCTTCATGTCTTTTGCCCATTTCATGATTGGATTGTTTGTTTCTTTGCTGTTCAGTTTAATAAATTCTTTATAGATCTTGGATACTCGTCCTTTATCTGATATGTCACTTGCAAATATCTTCTCCCATTCTGTAGGTTGTCTTTTAGTTTTGTTGAACATTTCTTTTGCTGTGCAGAAGCTTTTTATCTTAAGTCCCAATAGTTCATTTTTGCTTTCGTTTCCCTTGCCTTCATAGATGTATCTTGCAAGCAGTTGCTGTGGCCAAGTTCAGAAAGGGTGTTGCCTGTGTTTTCCTCTAGGATTTTGATGGAATCTTGTCTCACATTTAGATATTTCATCCATTTTATCTTTGCATATGATGTAAGAGAATGGTGTAGTTTCATTCTTCTGCACATGACTGTCCAATTTTCCCAGCACCATTTATTGAAGAGACTGTCCTTTTTCCAGTGGATAGTCTTTCCTGTTTTGTTGAATGTTAGTTGACCATAGAGTTGAGGAGCCTTTTCTGTGTTCTCTATTCTGTTCCATTGATCTACGTGTCTGTTTTTGTGCCAGTACCACACTGTCTTGATGACCACAGCTTTGTAGTACAACCTGAAACCCGGCATTGTAATGCTCCTGGCTCTGGTTTTCTTTTTCATATTCCTCTGGCTATTTGGGGTCTTTTCTGATTCTACACATATCTTAAGATGATTTGTTCCAACTCTCTGAAGAAAGTCCATGGCATTTTGATAGGGATTGCATTAAATGTGTAAATTACCCTGGCTAGCATTGACATTTTCACAATATTAATTCTTCCAATCCATGAGCATGGAATATTTTTCCATCTCTTTGTGTCTTCCTCCATTTCTTTCAGAAGTGTTCTATAGTTTTTAGCATATAGATCCTTTACCTCTTTGGTTAGGTTTATTCCTAGGTATCTCATGCTTTTGGGTGCAATTGTAAATGGGACTGACTCCTTAGTTTCTCTTTATTTGTTGTCATTATTAGTGTATAGAAATGCCACTGATTTCTGGACATTGATTTTGAATCCTGCCACATTGCCAAATTGCTGTATGAGTTCTAGCAATCTTGGGGTGGAATCTTTTGGGTTTTCTATGTACAGTATCATGTCATCTGTGAAGAGAGAGAGTTTGACTTCTTTGCCAATTTGAATGCCTTTTATTTTTGTTATCTGATTGTTGAGGCTAGGACTTCCAGTACTATGTTGAATAGCAGTGGTGAGAGTGGACATCCCTGTCTGGTTCCTGATCTTAGGGGAAAGGCTCCCAGTGCTTCCCCATTGAGAATGATATTTGCTGTGGGCTTCTCGTAGATGGCTTTTAAGATGCTGAAGAATGTTCCCTCTATCCCTACACTCTGAAGAGTTTTTATCAGGAACGGGTGCTGTATTTTGTCAAATGCTTTCTCTGCATCTATTGAGAGGATCATATGGTTCTTGTTTTTTCTCTCGTTGATATGATCTATCACGTTGATTATTTTATGAGTGTTGAACCAACCTTGCATCCTGGGGATAAATCCCACTTGGTCATGGTGAATAATCTTCTTAATGTACTATTGGATCCTATTGGCGAGTATATTGTTGAGAATTTTTCCATCTGTGTTCATCAGGGGTATTGGTGTATAATTCTCCTTTTCTGTGTGGTCTTTCTCTGGTTTTGGAATTAAGGTGATGTTGGCCTCATAAAACGAATTTGGAAGTATTCCATCCCTTTCTATCTGTCAGAACGGCTTTAGTAGAATAGGTATGGTTTCTTCTTTAAAAGTTTGATAGAATTCCCCTGGGAAGCCATCTGGCCCTGGACTTTTGTGTCTTAGGAGGTTTTAGATGACTGCTTCAATTTCTTCCCTGGTTATTGGCCTATTCAGGTTTTTTATTTCTTCCTGTTCCAGTTTTGGTAGTTTGTGGTTTTCCAGAAATGCGTCCATTTCTTCTAGATTGCCTAATTTATTGGCATATAGCTGCTTATAATATGTTTTTAAAATCGTTTGTATTTCCTTGGTATTGGTTGTGATATCTCCTCTTTCACTCATGATTTTATTAATTTGAGTCTTTTTTCTTTTTAATAAGGCTGGCTAATGGTTTTTTTATCTTATTAATTCTTTCAAAGAACCAACTTCTGGTTTTGTTGATATGTTCAAAGTTCTTCTGGTCTCTATTTCATTGAGTTCTACTCAAATCTTTATTAACTCTATTTTTCTGCTTGGTGTAGGTTTTATTTGCTGTTCTTTCTCCATTTCCTTTAGGTGCAAGGTTAGCTTGTGTCTTTGAGTTTTTTTCCAATTTTTTGAGGGAGGCTTGTATTGCAATGGATTTCCCCCTCAGGACGGTTTTTGTTGTATCCCAAAGATTTTGAATGGTTGTATCTTCATTTTCATTAGTTTCTATGAATCCTTTCAATTCTTCTCTAATTTCCTGGTTGACCTATTCATCTTTTAGCAGGATGCTCTTTAACCTCCACATGTTTGAGTTTCTTCTAAATTTCTTCTTGTGATTGAGTTCTAGTTTCAAAGCATTGTGGTCTGAAAACATTCAGGGGACAATCCCAATCTTTTGGTATCGGTTGAGACCTGATTTGTGACCCAGTATGTGGTCTATTCTGGAGAAAGTTCCATGTGCACTTGAGAAGAATGTGTATTCAGTTGCGTTCAGAAACAAAGTTCTGTAAATATCTGTGAAATTCATCTTGTCCAGTGTATCATTTAAAGCTCTTGTTTCTTTGGTGATGTTGTGCTTATAAAATCTGTCATTTGTAGAAAGTGCTGTGTTGAAGTCTCCTACTATTAGTGTATTATTATCTAAGTATCTCATTCACCCTCATCGTTAGAACCTCTAGTTTGGATTGCATCTCATTTAACTGATTTTTAATTTCGGCCTGATTAGATCTAAATTCTGCAGTCATGAAGTCTCTTGATTCCTTTATGCTTTTTTCCAGAGCCACAGTAGCTTTATAATTGTGGTTCTGAATTGGCTTTCTGATATCAAATTGTCAGAAATTTGTAACTCTGTGACAGAGAGTACTGTTCCTGATTCTCTCTTTTGTGGTGAGTTCTTCATTCTGGTCATTTTGCTCAGTGCGAAGTGGCTGTATGAGTGGGTTGAGTGAAGAATATCAACCATGACCTAAGTAAATTTCACCCTAGATGATTCTGATGAGGTCAGAGACCAGAAATTGAAAACAAAGATCAGAAAGAAATAAAACAAAAGGACCACTAAAGTGAAAAACATGTTTTAAAACAGAGTAGTAAAAAATAAAAGGCCAAGATCCCAAAGAAGAAGAAAAAAAGAGAAAAAAGCAAAAGTAAAGAGGGAAAAAAAGAAGAAAAAAAAAAGTGGTGGGCTTGGAGATGGTGGTGGTGACGAAATTGTAGTGGAGGGAGAATGTAGTCTACCTGAGGGGACCTAGAGGGTGATCCTCTTGGTTCTGAGTGTATTTTGTTCTGTATGTTAGAAGATGCTCAATCCCAAATTTATATAAACCAGCAATACTTGTAGAAGGCCCCAACATTGACCACCAAAACATAAACAAGATAAAAGAGGGGGGCAGAATGGGAATGAAGAGAGAATATAATCTCACAGAATGAACCAGCACGGTATACCACTTGGTTCTGGGTGCTTGCTGGTCATGTTTTAGAAGGTAGTAACTTCCACCATTGTAGAACAAAATGAGGCAGAGATAAGAAAACACACACACACACACACACCATATCTTTTTTATCTCCCAAAATTGAGTATGTTAAGGGAATCTAGAAGTGGAAAATATATCTAGGACCTGTAATTGTAGAAAAAAGGAAGAAACTTAAAAATGAAGAGGAAAAAAGGAAGAAACTTAAAAATGAAGAGGTGGTAAAATATTGTAGTTAAGGTGGGAAAAGAGAAAAAAATGGAAATTTACAGTCTGATATAAAAACAAGTTGTGCTGGAAAAAGGAAGAAGAAAAAGAATCGGAGGGGTACCCTCTGGTTCTATGTACCGTAAATCCCGTGACTTCCTTTGGAGCTTTCCAGCACTGCTTGGTCAAGAACTTGCTCTTTCCCTGTTCTTCCAGCTGGTCTTCTGGGGGAGGGGCTGATATGCTGACTCTCAGGTGTGTGCACCTGGGGAGCTGCCCCATCCCCTGCCGGGTGCCAGATTCAGGTGCGCTGTTGACCCCTGAGGCCTCCTACCCCACCCCTCACCCCCCACCCTCCCACCCCACAGCCCGCCTCTCCTAGGCACACGGGAAACCAGGAGGAAAAACCACACTGGCGGTGGCCAGATCTCCGGCTCTGAGGTCAGCTCCCTGTGGGGACCTCCCCGCAGCTCCCAGTCCACACTGGCCTAGGTGCTCCTGGGGCGGTGGGGGCACTGCTTTGCACAGCTTGGGGGCACCGGGTGGCAGGAGAGTCCTCGCTGTCCTGTGCCCTCCCCGCTTCCCCTGGGGGCCCCACAGCAGGAGATCCTCACCGTCCTTGCCCTCCCCACCTCCACCTGTCCTGCAGGATCCCCGGCTGTGCCCACCTGGCGCCCTGGGATCCAGGGCCTGTACTGCTAGAATTGTGCTCTGGGGCCGCAGCTCCGAAGGCAGCAAGGTGCAGCCCTCTCCACCCGGAGCCCCGCCTGTCCGACCGGCTTCTCCCCGAGGCTCTCCTGGAGGCTCCGCGGCCCCTCCTGCGGTTCTGCCCGCTTTCCCTGCTGAGCCCCTTTCACCCGGGAAGAATCCAGTGTGGATTTTTAAAGTTCCTGCGTCTCCAGGGCAGGGCTCTCCTGTCCCTTCCTACCTTGTTAGAAGCAAAAACCCTTCTCTTTCTAGCGTTCAGGCTGTTCTCTCTTTAAATCTCAGGTCGAATTTGTAGGTGTTCAGGATGGTTTGACAGTTATCCAGGTAAGTTGGTGGGGCCGGGTGGGGTGAGGACCCTACTCCTCCGTCATCTTGCACCCCTTCTCCAGTATCTTTGAATGATAGGAGCTGATAGGATCTGATGATAGGATCTAACTTCGGTTCTTAAAGCTTCTTTCTGAGTCCCATAGGGAGCAATGGCAGAGAGGCAAGGGTAGAGCAGGGAGGCCAGTCAGGAGACTGGGATCTTAACCTAGCAGTGACATCATGGTAGATGGGTCATGAGTATAGTGAACACAGTGAGATGGGGTACTGGATATTTCTAAGATACTACTAACAGGATTTGCTAAAACTTCAGGTTTGGAATGCTAGTTGATATATCAACACACACACACACACTATATATATATTATATATATTATTATATATATAATATATAATATATATTATGTATTATATATATAATCAATCATTCATTAAAACATGTACATATTTATTTTAAGATTTTATTTATTTATTTGAGAGAGTGCATGGGAGAGCACAAGCAGAGGGGGGGAAAAGCAGGCTCCCCACTGAGCAGGGAGCCTGATGTGGGACTGGGTCCCAGGACTTTGGGATCATGAGCTGAGCTGAAGGCAAACACTTAATTGACTGAGGCACCCAGGCACCCCCCAAATATGTACATGTTTAAAAGAAAAAATGTTCATCTTCATGGCACCTAACATCATCTCCTGTGTTTCCAGGGGGTGGTCTGTGAGAACCACACTTTAGAAAATCCTGTTTTGCCTTTATACAAACATTTAGATTAGTCACTCAAGTTAAAAACCCTAACATGAATCAAATGGTCAAGGACCCTTGGATTAAAAGGTCACAGACTCTTCAATGTTCTTGGTGACCCAAAATAGAAACTCGAAATAACTGACAATTTTACTAAAACCTTGCAAAAGAAAAGTTCTCTTTTCCTCCATTAGTGAAAAAGGAAATGCTCTGTTTGTTGACTTCATCATAGAAAAATCTGGGATTGATTCCCTGCATCAGGAAAATTTTCTCAAATGCTTAATAACCAAGGTTTTATTTCCTTGGTATATAATGTTGGGAACTGATAAGTGGCTAAAGAGTTCTTTCTTGTGGGAATAGAGGCACATGCAAGTCTGAAAGTTACAAGTGCCTACTGCACTTGTAGTAGGAACTCAGAGGATGGAGTACTGCCCCCACCCCCTAAAAATTATAAGAATCTAAATATGTTTTATTCTTGCTGTCACTTTATTTTATTAAAATGAAAAGTAGTGTTCACAGGTATTAAATTTTCATTTTGCCCCAGAAAAAAAGTGAAATTTTCTGCAAAAAATATAAATTTCCACAGCAGCAACTTCATAAAAATGTATGATCTTGCCCCTCAGGGTGCCTCCTCACTTGTTTGAAATGAAAAGCTGTTTGTACTCATGGTTGGAAATACACACATCAGGAAAAATTAATCATGCAAATATTTGCAAAGTAGGAACAGTAATTGTTGGGAGCCTCTGCTGTGAGCTGCCACCCAATACCACAGATAATGCTGGTAGAGGAGGCCAAAGGACAACCCATTTGAACAAAGCCAGGACAGAAGCCCATCTACAGACTGACAGTACTATCAAAAACATCCTGGATATGCTCCCTCAGAAACTAAGTTTTAACAATCATATTGCCAAACATTATCAGAGATAAAATAGGTTTTATTACACATCTGCAAATGCTACAGTGGTAAAACAAGATTTAGAAATTAGAACTGACATTTCTTGTGGAAGGTGGCTATTTGCTCCTTCCATGTTCTTCCTATCTTTATCTAAGGAATATTATTATGGGGCTTCAGGTTTATTTTGCTTTATAGTTTTTCAAGGAGAGGGGTACTGTTTTTTTTTTTTAAGTCAATGTTAACGTTAATGGGAATTCTAATTTAAAATGAAATGTAACTGTCATTACATGAAAGGAGGATAGAACAGTTGACTGTTTCCACTGGAAGAATGTTACCCAGATTATTGGGAAGGTACTTTGCTGAGTCATAGGATGGCTCTGTGTGACCTGGAACATGATGCTGGGTCTCTCTGCATGCTGGACACGAGACTTGCCTACAGCCCAGACAACTCTCTATGTGTATCTGTGCCTACAGCTCTCTACCATCCCTTATAAGGGATGGAAGGGGAAAGATAGCAAATCGGAAGTTCCTAATGCTACTGACTACATAATGAGCAGGGCTTAGGGAAAAAGTTAGATCTGGGGCTTTTTTTTTTTTTTTTTCAAAAATTGTTAAGAATCTCCAGATGGAAATAGGAGATCATTAAGCAAGCATGGGCCCCATCTGACTGAACAGGTACATCACAGACCTATGAAGTTAGTTTGGATTCCTAATATAAGAAGTATAGTCTTCAATACATGAATTTAATGTCACCTTTTTGATACTCAAGCCAAACTGCTCATAGGATATTTCCTATCTGGAAGGAGGGAACTGGGGGCTCACTTAGGTCGGTTCAAGAAATATATTTATTAGGGCTTTATGGATTGGGTGTTTTGAGAACTACAGAGTCTTTGTGCTGTCTTTTAATTTCCGATTTGAAATGGCCATCTTGGGAAAAAGGTAAAATCCAGCCTTAAAGCTGCTAACCATTAGACGTCTTTATGTCTTACTAGAAATTTGAAGGCCACAAGCAGCTGCTAAGTCACCCAACAGCCTCCACTGCACATGTGATCATGGCAGCATCAACGCCATGCCAGGAGACTCATGCTAAGACTCCTCCTCTGATTCACTCTGATCTTGGGTTTTCTCCTCTTCAGTAATTTTATATAAACATCTATTATCCATTTCAGATATGTGTCTCACAGAAGGAATGAGAAATTACCAGAAACAATACAGTCCAATCACTCAAAAAGATAAATAAAATGACAGCATAGGCAAAAAGAAAATGGTACTTCAGGTATAGGCTTTTTGCTGAACCTCCACTTGTTTTCTGATTTTCTTTTAGTGATGCTAAAGGATGATTTCCTGAGCATTCGAACCACTTCCCACCACTACAGAATATATTCAATAATTATAGTGATTGCTACTTACAGTGATCAAGTTTTCTTGTTGTGATAAAACTCTGCCAACTTTTGAAGTAAGAGAGAAAGTTATTTTGTTTTTTGGGTTTTGTGTGTGTGTGTGTGTGTGTGTGTGTGTGTGTGTATAAATATAAGACACAGTTTCACAAACAGATGCCCCTTCATCTATCCAATCTGCTCAGGACACCAATGTTCACAATGTAAAACTCAGATAAATAAGAGATGAGATATTCTTCTCACCTTCCTACTATTACTCAGTATATATATCTTCAAGACTGACCATGGTGACCAAGCTGTGCTGTTTTCACCCATGAAGGAGGAGGAGGAAACAGCATGACCTTGCCCTCACCCTCAGCTCCAGTGACCCTCTGACTGGGTATTAAATGAATTCTAAACAGTCAACTCTCCATTATCTGCACTGTCAATCCTCTGGTGTGAATCTTGCTTTGATGTTTTACTGGAATAATTACGCTTGATATGTAGACACCATTAACTATCTTTTGTTTATTTTTACATCCTGATGCAGCCTGCCACACCAGCAGGAGGACTTCAAAACCCCACCTTCAGGTACTTTCTCCAACTAAATAGAGTCAACTCAAGGAGACAAATCAAGTTTTATTCAAGCTGATTCATCACATGAACTTTCAGTCAGAAAGATGGCACAGAGTAGGGAGCAGGGAACGACCACGAGTGTAAGGAGTAGAGTGGAGTAGAACTTTCAGCTTCTCTGATCAACTGCAGGGCATCACCTCACAGCTGCATGATGGAGTTCATTGTACAGACATGACTCCTACCAAAAGAACAAGGCTGACTTCAGAAATGATGGACAGCAAGAAAGAAGTCACAATATTTAGGATTGTGCTAATTCCACAAGCATCACTATCAGGAACCTCCAAGACACTAAGTGAAAACTATCTGATTTTCACTTAACTAAGCTTGTAGAAAATCTTGCGCTGGAGATTCCTTATTTCACTTGTTTTCACTCTTCATGAGATGCAGGGGACCAGGGGGAGAATATAAAACTAAAAGGAGTCAAAATGAAAGAAGCAGTCTCAGCCAGCAGCCTTAGTGTGCATCTCCCATGTGAGTAAACAACACACAAGAAGCTTCTGCTTTTTAAACTACAGAAGACACTGGGTTATGGGCTCTTTCTGTAATGATTGCTTAGAAGTTGGGAACTTCAGTTTCTATCACTGATTTAATGTATCATAAATTCACAGAACGTCACAGTAATCCTTATGATTGAGGGTACCTGTGATGTCAAATGCTGAAACTACGTGATCCTGGACCATCCTATTCCCCTCCAATTAGCCAAATAATGCAAAAAATAAATGGATAGACATTGCCTGTCAGAGGCTCTTACCCAGGAAAAAAAGTAACTGTCACACCATTGCAAAGGCCTGCCTTGATCCTCACCAGTTTAGCTGGGAACACCAGAAATCCATTTAGATTTTGGTATCTTATTGATGATATAAATTAACTGATTTCTGGAGGCCTTTATGTCTAGAGGGGGATGTCGAATTGCCGTGAGGAAGGGCAGATCAAATCACAGAAGACAATGTTATTAGTCCAAAATGTTACACCCATTGCCTTGTTCTTCTCACCCACTGTTACTTAGGAGACAATACATTTTTCCAATTTGCAAAAAAAAGCAGAGACAATGTTAATCATCCAAACTAGACCCTTCAACTGTAGAGCTGAACTTTCCTACAGGCAATGCTGCAGACTTCTGAAAAGTTCAGGGTTCTCTCTAATTAACTGTCTAAAGGGAAAAGAGAGGATTTAATACTTTATTTTGCCAATCCCAAAACATCAGTGGTCTGGCCATAGCTCTTGCATCACTGGGTCTGCACACCTACCTGCTCTATCTTGTTAGGAACTTTTTGGTCTTTCATATGACAATGACTTGCAATGTGTAGTCACTGTCTCCTGGCAGGGAATAAGGAGGGGAGAGAGGGAAAAAAGCCCAGCAATTACTGTGCAATACTCAAATCTGCCTGCCAACAGGAGAACAGTGATTTGTGAGACACATCAAGAGGTGCTGGCAAGATCAATCTTCGGAGATCCCTCTGATAGAGGAATAATGAGTTGACAAAGACCAATGTTCAGTTGGGTCCAAGCCCAATAAGATTACTGTTCAGCATCATCAATATTGTCTCTGTTTGGAACTGACACAATCAGACTGGAATCAATTGTATTTTCCACAGCACTGTCACACATGATTTTTAACTTTGGCTCACAACTCTGTAGAGGAGCTTGCAGATGTTGGCAGATTTTTGCTAACTTACGGATGTCATTATTAAGTAGGAGTTGCACCCCACAGTAATTTGTGGTTCTGCAGTGTTTCTCTGAGGTCTGTATATTGAAGAGAGAAGACAAGGAGGAAGCGAAGGAGGAGACGAGAGATTAATGAGAGGGATTTTTCTGTTTAGTTCCCTCCTTTTGTTTTTGGTTTTTTGTTTTGTTTTGTTTTGTTTTGTTTTTGGTGTAATGACCAAACACCATATATAAATGGATAGGCTAGTTCTTAGCTTCAGCTTAATTTAAAATGGGGATCAAAGATTTTACTGAAACACAGATCATGAAAATTTTTCTGCTATGAAGCAACATAACAATAAAATTGTTATGTTTCATCATCAAAAGACAGAGGGTATTATGTAGATGGCTCTGTATAGAAAATATTAGAAGTTGTTCAAGGAGTTGGAAAATCTAATAAGCAATTTGATTTTTAAACAATCCCTGCAGTCTCCTCCAGTGTGTTTTATAAGTCATTATTCCCATCGCAGAAAGCTATCAACTTTGTATTTCATGAGATCCATTTGGGCCTTTAGCCTTGCCCATATGGGCATCCTAGGCCTGATATTAGCTTAGTGATCAAGCCATCCAGAAACACAATGTGGCTCATGGTCATAGAATTAAATGCTGAAAAATTCCAAAGGGGACTGGGGGTGGGGGGGGGGCTGGATTTCTCTTTTGCAACAAGTATACATAACAAAGGCTTTGCTGTATTTTCCCCATTGAGATCTATCTAAATGTAAATTTTGTGCAAAGTACTGTAGAAAGACAATTAAATTTGCAGTGCAGGATTCTCTAATTTAATAGGCTTAAGTTTTACCTAACAAACTCAGGTCTTTAAACCATTAAACTGTCAGAAATCCTATTCCATACAATCTAATCAGTCACTACAGGTTCTCTCTGTCTCTCCAGGATGACACCAATGTTCTGGAATTTTATGTAAAACAAATATTTATAGTGGCCTCTGTAGTCTCTGATCACCTCTGTAATGTCTTACTCTTCTTAGGCAGGATATGTTTGTGGAGCCTGAGAACCTTGATACCTACGGTATACCTACTGTATAGCCCTCTTAGGTAGATCATGCAATCATTTTTTTTGATACATTATCTTATTTTATTCAAATACCAGTCTGATCACACATGGTCCAAGAACATTCAAATAATAAGCCACATAGAAAGAGATGTTGAAATGTAAACATTTCAAAGCAGGCCATATTCTTTCTGACAGATTTCCTGTAAACCAGGATTGCCTGCCCTTTTCACCTCCCACCCCTCCCTACTCCTTTAAGAAAGGCGGGTGTAGTATCTCAAAGTGGGGTTGGAAAAATAGAACAAAACACAACTTAAAATCTTAGTAAATTACACTGTTATTCCTGCAGCTAGCTAGGAAGACTTGAAAAATTCTCACCATAATCCCAGATCTAAAAAAAGTAGAAAAGTAATACTTGAGAGCATCAAACGAGGGAAGGCATATGAAAATGTTTTGATATTAGCAATAGCAGTTATTTTTCATTGTTTTATGCTCCTTGCAAAGCAGGTAGCAATTTGCAGCTGAGAGGTGGGACAGAAAGAAGATAATCCAGAATCCTATATACTTATTTCTTAGGTGTTTTGGATTTGGTCTGAACAGACTGTTCTATTGGGCTCCATGCTAATTGATAGACCCTAGGGACTTTGCAAAGGCTGCATGCTCAGCACTCCTCTGGTGGACTAAGAAATGGCAGTTGCTCCATTAGGCAAACTCCCAGAGGAGCAGCAACCTTCTGGGGGGGTCGGTGGGGGGGGGGGTCCCTGACATGAGCTCAGCTTTAAATATTATGAGCTCTAGGGAAATAGGTGGGAGGAAATGTCAGTGTGTATATTTGGGTTCAATCGGTGTGTGTAGCATTGAAGACCTGAATATCCTTGGAGGGTATTTAAGTAAATGCCAATGTTCAGGGCCAGCCTTATGTATAAGTGGATCAAGTCTCTGCATATTTGGTTTAAACACACCAAAGCATCCCTGACTAAATGTGGAACTCCTATCAGGTATTTCTCTAGCCCTAGAAGTACTTCCTTAAGGAAATGCTTAATTCAACTTGGATGAGGTATTGCTAAATATCTGATGGAGGAAAAGATAGATGGATAGATGATTGATAGGTGATAGATAGATAGAAGATAGATAGATAGATAACAGAAAGGGTTGGTTTATCTGACGATCACATGGCAAGATTTTGTGTCTGGAGGATTCAGGACAGAGGAAGAGTACATTGCCATGTAAAGAGAAGGGACATTAAAGCACAGATGGAGAAGGGGTTGTGGTGAGTAGTGAGCAGAGCCCGTAGAAGACCAAAGCATCTAGGAAACTGGTAGCAGTCCCAGGTACCAGGTCTGAGAGCAATAAAAGGAGAGAAAGTGCCAACTGGGAGCAGAAAAGAAGTACAAAAGATTTGCCTCTGCCACAAATGCTTGCCAGAATCTTTCCCACATTCTCATTCAACAGAAATTAATTATGAGCATCATAGTTACATATTTTCTATTCACAAAAATGTGAAAACCTGGCCTGAAAGGGCTATTGAAGCACTAGGAACCACATACCTGGTCTGTAGCTCAAAATCCACCATTTATTAGTCACATATTCACATTCTTTACATTTTCGGAGTCTCAGTTTCTTCTTCTGGAAATTGATGATAATAGGATCTGTTGGGTAGAACAGAGCAAATCTAAGTATGTACCTAAGGGATCCAACCATTTCTTAAACTGAAAACATGCAGGAAAGCAACAGACTCCCCTCTCACTATTCTTGCAATAAGATGTAAGAAAATGGGTTAACAAAAAATGACACCCATGACAAACCAATCCAGGCTCACTGCTGGGTCTATCTCCTGCTTAGATTCCAAAATGAAAATCCTATTTTAGAGACTCCAGTTGCCTGTCTTATATGTTTCCATGGTATTCACATGTTTTTTTCCACAAATCCATTGATGGGCAGCTGTGATGAAAGCCCCAAGGAAGGTTCAACCCCAGGCAGCAGGGACCAAAATTTGCAAAAGATCTTTACTTTCCATCTTTTCTGTTTTTTGAGGTTCCATCGCAGAGGGTGAGACTAAGGATTGAAATTAGGATTGTTCAGTGAATCACTCCAAACTTTGCTTGACCTGCTATAGAGTAGTTCTTAAACTATAAGGCTCATAAGAATCACCTGGAAAAAATGGTTTTTAAATGCAGAGGGTTCCTGAGGCCTTTCAACCTACAAGGTTTTATTTTCTCTTATGAACTTTCCAGAAAATGCCCTAGGATTCAGAACTATTACCTCTTCATTTTATCTTGCTGCAATTTAATATCATCATTTTCTGCTCAATATGCCAAATATCTTGACCAGATAGATATAATTTGGTATTATTTTTCTGAGAGTAAATGGCAAAATAGCATTGTAGAAAATTTTTCAGTTATCCTAGCCTTAACATTACTCTGGAACCTCAGTTTTACTAGATAGTATAAACATTATAATAAAAGACAGATCTATATATTATATATTTAATTTTATGCTCAAATAAATTAAATTATTAACATGTTTATTTACATGCATTTTTATATTTCCTCAAATAACAAAAAGGAATGGATTTTGTTAGCTTCTTTGCTTAAGTCAGCATATAATGCCTTGCCCAATTTTCTGCATCTGCTATAGCCAGCCTTACTGAATATTGTTATAACTGGAGAAAAACTAAAGTGAAGGAACAGAGAGTAAGGTAGTATAATTATTTCTTAGCTTGTGATCCTATATAATTCAGTAGTCCCCCCATTGAGCCACTTCCTCATCTCTCCCTGAATCTGAGAGGGAACTCTCACAGCTTAAAGATCTCTTATTAGCCACACCTTCTTCATTCCCCCATATAACAGTGTGAGCCATCAACAATTAACAATAAGAGAATATGGAGTTTTTCATAAGTCATAGCTCTGTGCTTCATTTTAGAGAGAGACCGAACAGCAGAAGGGTTAAGAGCATGGCTCTGGAGACAGACAGTTCCAGTTCAAGCCATCACTCTGCCATTTATTAGCTACAAGATCTCCCTTTATCTCAATTTCCTCCTTTGTAGAATGAGGAAGATAATAGTACATGTCCCACAGGAATTCTGTAGGATTAAGTGAATTAATACATGCAAAGCACTCGGAACAGTGTCTGGGACATGGAGAACAACAATTAATGTCAGTTATTTTATGAGAAGATATAGGTGCTGTGTTAAGAAATTACTTTATATATGGGTAATCCTCATCATGGATATTAAATGTTATTATTTATTAAAATGCTAAATTAGGTTTTAAAATTAAAACTACTAACACACTTAAATAATTTAGAGCCTAATAATATGAAAAAAAAGATTTCTAGGAAGAGTATGTTCAAAACTTTAAAAAAAATCTACAGAGAGAATATAGTTATTTCAGTTAATTGAGACAGAATAGAAATAATGGGGAGGAATGAGATAGAACACATCATTTAAAGGGGAAGTCAATCAATGGGGATTAGGACAAACATTAAGGGATCTAATATCACATATTATGGACTACAGGATGATGACTCCAGACCCATAACCAGCAAGATAAGAAAATTTAGGTAATGGTGATTTATTCATAATCTAGCTAGATAAGCCTTGGGAGAGATCTGTGAGCAGGTATGGGGAGCAGATGATCTGTGAGTGGGTATAGAAAGCAAGGTCCCAGCTTAGAGCTGGGATATATGATCAAACTCTTGCCATTGTAGGGGAATCTGGCAAGAATGAAGGTTTCAACTCTTCTTACAATGCCAAGTTAGGAACTTGGGTCTAAGGAGGAATGAAGATTGATTTATAAGAACTAGAGCATGAGGTGTTAGCTAGTTCCTAAACCAGTAGTAGATGCTTAACTGGATCTTCAGGGGAAAACCCTGAGATTTAGAATTGACCAATTTCCATAGTATAAATATCTAAATATGCTGATTTCAAACTACCTACGTGACATCCCACTAGATTGCAAAATTCCTAAAACATTAACAAGTGGCTCTTGTGAGCCAGTGCAAGTTAGTTCTAGCACACGACAGAAGCCTGATTTTCAATGAGGGAAAAGATTAAAAACTGATAAAGAGTCAGAATATTGATGCTGAATCCCAAAATGATAAGCTTGACCATCTTCATTCTGCTTGCCAAAGGTCAGGTTTGATCCTGAGAGACTGAGCAAGGTTGAGCTTTCAAGTAGGGCAATCAGGTGGCCCTAGTGAAAATAAAAGTAAGCAATCCTGATGGACACAAGCTGGGCTGACTATACTACAGCCACCCTTCCCAGTACTGTTTTTTCTGCTTGGCTTGGATCAGAAGAAAGTGAAACTATGGAACCCTGAGTGGGCAACAATGGTTGACCAGTCAGTTCAGGCCTAACACAACAGTATGGCCCAGCAACAGAATCTCACCAATGAAGCATTTCCATGATAGAGATTGTGAACTGGTAAATGTTCTTTCAGCAAAAGATATGTTCTCTCATTTCCCCTCTCCTAATTTATACTACTTTCTTCCAGAGTGAATTCTAAAAATAATTGGTGACAATAACAATATTAACAGTTAGTGTTACTTGAGTAACTTCTACATGGCTGGCATTGTTTGAGGCACTTTCCTTTGTGGTTTTCATTAGCCCATATCAAAATGGGATTTAAACATTAGTCCCTGAAGCCCAGGGCCTCATGGAGATGCCTGAGGGGCCACATGAAGAAGGAAGACAAGGCCCAGCACCTGGGGCTTTGCATTCTTATTTCTACTTCAGCAGGGCAGCTCCACTTACATCTATCTAATGTACTGAAGTTTCATGTAAGATTCTTTTTCTAATAGAGGCTGTGTTGATAAAAACTTTTTTTTTTTTTTTTTTTTTTGTAGTGGGGGTAAGCAACATAACCTTTAAAAAGTCTTACAAAAGGAGAACCTGGGTGGCTCAGTAGTTGAGCGACTGCCTTTGGCTCAGGTTGTGATCCTGAGGTCCTGGGATCAAGTCCCATGTCAGGCTCCCCACAGGGAGTCTGCTTCTCCCTCTGCCTATGTCTCTGCCTCTCTCTCTCTCAATGTCTCTCATGAATAATAATAATAATAATTAAAAAAATAAAATAAAAAGTCTTACAAGATTGCTCTATTTTTTCTTGCTATAAAAAAAAAAATAATCTAAGGTAAAAGACAATCACTTCCCTAAGGTAAGTACCATTAACCTTTTGTTGTATACCTTCTTGACTTTTTTTTAAGTGCATATTAAAGTACGTTTTGGTTTCTACATTTAACAGTGGAGGAAATTTATACTTGCACAGAATAACACAAATGAGCAGGGATCCTAACTCAGGTCTGTCTCCTATATTCCTATTAAGAAAAAATAGGCAGTTACCTTTGATTCCCTCATACAAAGACTATATAAATTGGTGCCTTTGCCTTTCCATGAAATCCAGTGGTATGGCTAATGACAGTGCTCACATCTCCCTCATCCATTACTTATATCTGAGTCAATTGTCCCCCAGAGGAGGAAGCCCTACACTGAATTCCATAACATATAATCCATACTCATGGAAAGGGAGTAGACCAGATGGATGGTTTACTTCCTGGCCCCCATGGGTTCATACAATACTTAAATGTTATCTCTTCCTTAGGCCAGGCTTTTATCATTAAGCATTAAACCACCTAAAAGAGATAAAGATTGTTATAAACTTTGAAAGGTTTCAAGAGCAAATAAATGCTTGCTTATCAGTTTCAGAGTCAAAGAATATTAAAATTATATTAAAAATATACAATTAACCTAATACATTTTGAATTTGGACTAATTGTTTGAAATTCAAAAGGACCTCAGGATATTTTTCACTTGAAACACAGAAATAAAAAATTCATACTAAACAGGCAGAGTTTGCCCTCAAGGTTGAAAACATTAATCATCATGCATCTAACTGTTAACTGTAAAAAATCATTTCTCTTCTGATTTAAAGGAATTATTTAGTGAGTGTTTTTAACTTCTCTGCTTTCTCAAGCAGAGGCAGTAACACAGGGTCAGTTTCTGGGCTCCTCTGCCTCTGCATGTCTCCCTTCTCTACGAAGAGCTGCCTTTGATTTACAAGGGAGCTCCTGGCCCAAAGAAGAATATGCAAAGCCAGGAAGAAATGAGAGCCTGCTAGAAATGACATTGAGACTTAGGTACTAAATTCAGGAAATGATTGAACAGTCTTTCTAAGAAGGTACACATTAACCCCAAGTAAACATGAACTTGAGGTGACAGGTGAATCAGTTGAGATGAGTCTTCACAGAACTTTTCAAGTTTTCTGAGAATCTGTCCACAGAATTGGAAAGATCATCAAGCTAGAACTAATCACTGTACAGAAAAAGACTACTTTCCATAGTTGGGCAGGAATATTTAATATCAGGAATGTAATAGAACCAATTAAATATAGAATTTTTTTGTCTTTCAAACTGCAATATAAAAATTTACTAAAAGTATTTGATTAAAAAAAGTATTTGATTATATGTCAAAGCTAGTTTTCAAGATGAGTCTATTTTTCTTTTTCTACTTAAATATTTGAAGTCATGGAGTGTGCTGTAAAATATCAGGATTTCAGACAATAAATGTTTAAAGTCACTATCATTGATGCCACTTCAATTCTTCTATAGTGACTACAGAATGGAAGTATAGGAGAATAATGTAGAAAATTTTTACATGTAATTATTATAAGGGATACACCTCACATGAGTAATGATGACTTTATATGATTTTAGCCAAATCTCTGGACAGATGCAATCTTCTGGAATTAATCATCATCATATTTTTGACTAGTGAGAAAGGTCATTATTATACCCTTAATACTATACTAGATGAATCATATTTTTGACTAGTGAAATAGGTCATTATTATACCCTTTATACTATACTAGATGATCAGCGATTATAGTAGCATGTTCATTTTCTAGGCTAGGTAATTCTGACTAAATCACCTCCTGAGGAAGTCCAGAAAGCTGAGGAGGACAGGAGTCCTTAGAGGTCTCTAAGAAAAAGGGCTCTATGAACTCCTTGACTTTGATTAGGATCTAGAAGAACTGTATTCTAAGCAAGGATAAACTAGACTTAGATAAGACCTTAGAATGACTGGAGGCCAGGGTTAAAGAATCTCAATGCCAGACACTGCGTTAACATCCCTGAATGCAAATTCCTCCACAGTATTTTCTGGAGGAAAAAGGAAATAAAAGCTTATCTAGAAGACATTACCCTAGTTTTCATATTATTTCTGTAAACAATTTTTCACATATTACATCCAGTGTACAAAAAATTTAAAAAGATAAAATAGGGACATAGACAAAAAAGTGGCAATTTAAAAAATAGTAAAAACACAAAATAGAAACAGATTCACAAAGGCTTAGTATAGCTCCTGCAGATCTCTTTAGCTATAGATGACATAGTTAAAAGACCTAACATTTAAAATATACAGTTGAAAGTCTAAAAACCAGGAATAGGGAGTGAAGCAGGAGCAACATTTAAAGGTACAATGGAAACATTCTAAAAATGATGAAAGATATTAAACCATAGATTCCAGAAGCTCTGTGAATCATACACAAAACAAATACAAAGAAAGTCATCCCAAGAGATATAATAGCAAAACCACTAAAAAGATTCAGATTACAGTCAATTTCTCATCAGTAGACTTGGAAGCCAGAATATAATGCAACAGAATCTTTAAGGTATAGGAAAAAAAGTTACTATCAATCTACATCCTAGTTTTCTAGATTTTTCTAGAATAAAAATTATTCTCCTAGAATAAGAGCTACATAAAGCCTGTTCAAACAAACTAAGAAAATTTGTCACCAACAGAACTATAATTAATAAAGAAAATAAAGAATCTAGAGGATTTTCTTCAGATGAAAGAAAATAATCTCAGATGGAAGACTGGAAACTAAGGAAAGATTAAAAGTCAATCTTAGAATATAATATTAGAGGAAATATTAATAAATCTTGACTGCATAAAAATAATTTTGTTGACATATATACATTCACACAAAAGAGAATAAATGAAACAAAATTATTCAGAAAGAAGGTAAAAGCACCAATCAATATTAGACATTAGACATAAGTAGGGAATGCATGCAGTTATCTCTAGTATAATCATTTAAAAAGCAGTATAATCATTAAAAAAGTATAACTTCCATGGTAACAGAATCAAAGTAAAATTATAAAAAATAATCACTCCAAAAGAAAACAGCAAGGAGAAAAACAAAACATAGAGCCAATGGCACAAATAAAAATCACTTGAAAACATAGATTTAAGTCAAATATGTCAATAAATAGTGTTAAACATAAATGTACTAAATAATTCAAGACAAAGACTTTCAGATGATTACAAATAATGAAAGCCAAGTAAGTACCATTTTTGACATATATTTCTAAAGCCTTAGGATACAGACTGTTAAAAATAAAAGAAGAAATGAAAGCTAGTATAGCCACATAAATATTAGAAAAAGTAGATTCAAAAGCAAAAAGCAGGGATCCCTGGGTGGTGCAGCAGTTTAGCGCCTGCCTTTGGCCCAGGGCGTGATCCTCGAGACCCGAGATCGAATCCCACGTCGGGCTCCCGGTGCATGGAGCCTGCTTCTCCCTCTGCCTATGTCTTTGCCTCTCTCTCTCTCTCTCTCTCTCTGTGACTATCATAAATAAAAAAATAAAAAAATAAAAAAAAAGCAAAAAGCAGTACTATATGTAAAGAGGGATACTATAATGATAAGAAGTATAATTTATTGGAAAGATGTAACAATTCTAGGTGAATATGCCCTTACATAGCCTCAGATATATAAAAGTGGACAGAACCGAGGAAATAGACAAATAACCCCTGATTTTTGTCAGTAATTGATAATCACACAAAAATTAGAAATTGCATGGAAGTATTTAACAATGGGTTCATAAAGAAATGTAATTGAAATACATAAAAAAATTGTGGCTTTCAAAATACACATATTCTTATCAAGTATATATAAAATTTTCCTCAAACTGACCATTTATTGGGTCAAAAAACAATTTCAAAAAAAGAGTGAAATCATATAGAATATATGCTCTGATTTCAATGCAAATAAGCTAGAAATCAGAATAAATAAATAAATAAATAATAAACTAGAAAATCCTCATGCTATTGAAAATTCAGCAATATACGTTTAAACAACTCATGGATCAAAATAAAATGAAAAGAGACATTTGAAGATATTTTTACCAATTGATTATGAGATTATGACCTATCAAAACATATGAGGATGCCGCTAAAGCTATTTATAAATGGCATTTAATGCTTTAAATACATATATTAGAAAAAAGAGAAACTAAAACTCAATGAAGTAATTATCTTTTAAAATCAGAAAAAAAAAAAGAAATTTGACCTAAAGGAAATAGATGGAAGTACATTTAAAAAAGGAGAAATTGTAAATTAAATAAACATATAACAGAAAATATCAGTAAAATCAAATTTGTTTTTTAAAGACTAATTTGGCAATCCCTGATAAAACTAATAAAAATTTTAAGTGGTAGGCAAAAATAACCAATATCAATACTAATAGTGACATCTCTACAGATGCTATAGATATTAACGATATTATGTCAATAACTTTGAAGATTTAGGTTAAATAAAGGATATCTAGAAAAATTAACTTAAAGCTGACCAAAATATTTAAATTTGAATAGATTGCCTGTTATTCACAATACATTAACTACAGAATAAAAAAATAAAAAAACCCAAAGCACTCTGTGGAGTATTCAGAACACATAACTAATAAAAGACTCCTTTATGTAATATTTTAAAAAAATTAAAGCTGACAAAGCAACAAAAGATAGTCACTCACAAAGACAGATCAATAAATATATGAAAGGATATTCAATTACATTAGAAATATGGGGAAAAGATAGCCACAGTAAGATACCACAAGAATGATACTTTAAAAGAATAAAGGTAACTAATGATGGTGAGGAAGTAGGGAAATGAAGACTCTCTACTACTAACAGAAGTATAAATTAGTACAGTCACTTTGTTTTTTGTTTTTGTTTTCAAATTTTTTAAATTCTAGTTAGTTAACATATACTGTAATAATAGATTCAGGAGAATTTAGTGGTTCCTCCTTATATATAACACCCAGTGCTTACTACAACAGGTGCCCTCCTTAATACCCATCACCCATTTAGCCCATGCCCCCCCCCCAACAACCCTCAGTTCCTTCTCTATCTTTAAGAGTCTCCTATGGTTTGCCTCCCCCCTCTCTCTTTCTCCACCCCCCCCCCCCGCCACACATTCATCCATTTGTTTCCTAAATTCCACATCAGTTAAATTATATGGCATTTGTCTTTTCTAACTTTTTTCACTTAGCATGATATTCTCTAGCTCCATCCACATCATTGCAAATGGCAAGATCTCATTCTTTTTGATGGCCAAGTAGCATTCTAATATGTGTGTGTATTTCATATATATATATACATATACATATATATATGTATATATGTATACACACACACACATATTTCACACCTTAATCCAGTTATCAGTTGATGGACCTTTGGGCTGTTTCCCTAATTTGGCTATTGTTAATAATGTTGGATAAACATCAAGTGCATGTATCCCCTTTGCATCTGTATTTTTTTTATCCTTTGGGTAAATACCTAGTAGTGCAGTTGCTGGATTGTAGGGTAGTTCTATTTTTAACTCTTTGAGGAATCTCCATAATGTTCTCCAGAGTGGCTGCACCAGTTTGTATTCCCACTAACAGTGCAAGAGGGTTCCCCTTTCTCCGCATCCTCATGAATATCTGTCATTTCCTGACTTGTTAATTTTAGCCGTTCTAACAGGTGTGAGGTGATATCACATCATGGTTTTGATTTATATTTCCCTGATGATGAGTGAAATTGAGCATCTTTTTATGTGCCTGTCAGCCATCTGGATGTCTTCTCTGGAAAAAGGTCTATTCATGTCTTTCACCCATTTCTTAACAGGATTATTTATTTTTCTGGGTGTTGAGTTTGATAAGGTCTTTATAGATTTTGGATACTAACCATTTATCCAACGTGTTATTTGCAAATATCTTCTCCCATTCTGTAGGTTGTCTTTTAGTTTTGTTGATTATTTCCTTCACTGTGCAGAACCTTTTTATCTTGATGAAGTCCCAAAAGTTCATTTTTGCTTTTTGTTTCCCTTGCCTCTGGCAATGTGTCTAGTAAGAAGTTGCTAGGGGGAGGTCAAAGAGGTTGTTGCCTGTGTTCTCCCCTAGGATTTGGATTTTTTCTTGTCTCACATTGAGGTCTTTCATCCATTTTGAATGTACTTTTATGTATGGTGTAAGAAAGTGGTCCAGTATCATTCTTCTGCGTGTTGCTGTCCATTTTCCTAACATCATTTGTTAAAGAAACTTTTTTCCACTGTATATTCTTTCCTGCTTTGTCAAAGTTGACCATATAGTTTTAGGTCCATTTCTGGGTTTTCTATTCTGTTCCATTGATCTGTGTGTCTGTTTTTATGCCAGTACCATCCTGTCTTGATGACTACAACTTTGTAATGTAGCTTGAAGTCCAGAATCACGATACCTCCAGTTTTTTTCTTTTTTAGGATTGCTCTGGCTATTCAGGTTTTTTTATGGTTTCATTCAAATTTTAGGATTGTTCTAGCTCTATGAAAAATGCTGGTGGAGTTTTGATAGGGATTGCATTAAATGTATAGATTGCTTTGGGTAGAATAGACATTTTAACAATATTTCTTCTTCCAATCCATGAAGTCATAAGAAATGTTTTCCGTATCTTTTTGTCTTCTTCTTTCATTCACCTTGAAAAATGGGTGAGTATTCTCTTCTGAAGTTGAGCAATACATATACTCTGTATCTCAAAAGTTCTTTTCATAGATATCCACCCAATGAAATGGCATGCCCATGTGTACCAGGGGACATGTGAAGCATTGTCTATGGCAGCAATATTTCAAATAATTCCAAACTGAAAACTGAAACCAAACTTTGACTTTCGGTGGTAAAACTAAAGAAAAGCACAAAAGTAAGGATGGTGGTTACTGTGGATGGGAGGGAGAAGACAGTGACTGGATTCTAGGATGCTGCAATTAATACTTCTTCACCTGTGTGGTGGCCACCTGGGGGTTGCCCTCATGGTAAATCATGGAACCTCACATTTTTGCTTCATGAATTTTTTCTATATGTATCTAATGTTTTCAATAAAAGGCCTAACATAATTATTTTAAAAAGTGAAAGGATAAAATTAATTTTTACTACTGGAAATGGTAGTGATATATAGCTTTTGCTGTTGTCATTTGAATGAGAAGATCCCATTTCATAGTTAATTTCAGGTGATTATAATATTGAGCAACTCACAAACAACTGGTAATTGGCATTTCTGAATACAAGTCTTCAGAAAATTCCAATAAATGCAGTTTAATTTAAGTTTGCCCTGTTTTCTGCTGGGCACAGAGTAGGCTGTTTGGTTTGTCAAATGTTTTGAAGAGTAGAGCTACTCTCTATATCATACATTAATTACATATTTAAGGTGTTAGCATCTATTTTTTTAAAAACTACTTTATATGAATAATAGTAGGCATATTCAAATATTAGTAATCAAGAAAGCAAAATTTACCTCATTTGAGTCTCTTTAGGATAATAAGTATCAATTGTCACTTTACTGTTGACATACAGAAGGGCCAGGTAAACACAAGTTTTTGTTGGTAGGATCTGAGGTAAGAACATTCCTAGTTAGTGTATTGGAGAACAATTGTAGTGTCTCCTTACCTGGAAAATTTCATTTAGACAGAATTCAAAGTAAATTTTGCATTGAGTCTCTGAGAAAAGAACTGCCTTTCTTCTTGCCTCTTTCCTCTGACATTACAATAATCTGTCCCAAACTAATTTGTGAAACCTTATTAGTGTATGAACACATGTGCGCCCAAGTGCCCATACACACACAGAGAGAATGGTTTGGGGTTTACACTTACAGAATTTTAGAGTTCTATACATGTTTTCTATCTCTTCCAAAGACTTCTCAATATTTCTGTTTAGAGGGCAAGGGAGCCATACACAGAAAGAGAATGAATAGTGTAGTATATACAATATATTATATGATAGATATTATGGTGCTATAAATTCAAAGATAGTGCTACTAGGTGTCCAAGACATTACAGTTTTCACATTAAGGAGATAAAGGTAATGTAAATTGCTCTAGGGATGAAACTGCCTATTATCACCTTTGGCTGCTAGTTTTATACCAACTCTGAAAGCTAAGATTTCTAATCTCTGTACATACGTTGAAATGTTAAAGTCTTTTTATGTTTTCTTCCCACTTGGTTTCAAAAACAAGGGCCTTAAAAAATGAAGGCACTTTAATCTTAATTTAGCCTAAAATTGTACAGCTATCCCCGGTTCAACACCAACACATAAACTTCCCAACCCACACACACACACACACACACACACACACACACACGCATGCACATACCGCCTTTAGGGAAATAGCAACTTCCAGCCTAACTTGCCACATTTTTATCATCATGGCTAAAGTATACCCAGAACTTTTAGCCAACTTGTAAAATTTCAGTGACAGTCAAAAGTAAAATAGTTCAAAGGCAGGGTGAACTGATTCATAAAAACCCTTGCCTCAGATAACAATAGCAAATGGTGTCCTTCCAAGTTCAGAGACTAAGAAAAAGTTTGAGCTAAATCCAGATGATTTAAATTTTTCTCATGGAGAAAAAAGTGAATTTCCTTTACCTGTACTGTTCTGTTCCTATAACTGAGTTTGACATGATCCTAGTTTAAATACAATAGAAACAAAGAGAGGAAGTTATGCTTGGTATCCTTTACATTTATGTCTTCAAGGTTGTTTGGAAATCTTTTAGGCAGTTTCCCTTTCTCCAAATGTTCTCTTCCGCTGTTTCTTTAACTGGAAGAGGATTTTTTTTTCATTTTATATACTGTACATTTCCAAAGTATATATGGTTCTGGGCATGGTATTTGCTTTTCTTAGAGATATGAATCGCTTTTGTTCATTTACCTTCTTTGAAATTCATTTCTAGTAGCTGCAGAGCTGCTGCTCTGAGTGTTAATAGGCTTCTAACATAGCTGTCATTTCAAGGAATAGGTGCCAAGCTTTCAGCAGCTTATTAACACTTATAACAGCAACCCCTATACTAAACAAACAAATTACACAGAGGAGGACACAAGCAAAATTAATGTGTATAAATATATATATTCATATGTATACATACAGACAGTATATACTTAGGACTCATCAACGTGTTTGGTTCCATACATGATTAGCCCAGAATTGGCACTTTGTTTTTTATGAATATTCACAGGGAGAAAGAGTGGATCGGTTTTGTATTTGGTCCCAAATGTGAGACGAATACAAACTGGTATAATTACTGAAAGATTTCCATCCTCTCAGCCCAGCGATGCTCTCAAGCCCGAAAAATTGCAGACTTGTGGTATTTCACATCATAGAACTGTGCTAACGTGATCTTTCAGCGCCACTTCATGGGGGATACTGCAGAGGAAGAAAAAAGTGGAAATAAGCAAAGAAATACACCAACTGGCAAAACTACTGAGAAAGAAAGAGATGCAAATATGAAAATGTGCTTCAGAGAGTCAAAATTTGCATTTGGATATGAACACTGGACCAACTCTCTGCAAACACAAATATATTCTTCCAGATGCAGGGGCAGACATATGTACAGATAAATATGAGAATGTATATTCACGCATGCTTTATATAAATATGTATAAATACATACACATACATATATATACACATATGTATGTATATAGAGATACACTGTCCTTTACAAGTGTTTGTGTATTTAATGGTTTCATAAAAATTCTTAGCAGCCTTCTTAAAGACATATTTCAATAAAGGCTCTAAATTTTACATTGTACTAAAAGCTGACCTTTTTTTGAGTATGAAAAAAATCCCAAAGCAATTTATAATCACGTTGTAATATATTTGGGGGTTATAAATATGTTAAATTCAACTTTTAAATCGAATGGATAATTTTCTAAAATTTACTAAAATTTGTAGTATTGCAAAGATGAGTTGATGGCCTCTAGCTATCTTGCAAGATTTAATATGTGCTACTTTTATTATATCACTAATAATGACAGGTGGCATTATTAATTGTTCAGTAAGTACCAGTGCTGAGCTAGCAACTTTATAAATTGCACACATTACCCCGAATGTTTCTAGTATCTTCAGAAAACTTTCAAATCTGGGGAAGTGAGAGAAATTCAAACCAAAAGGCCAAATTTAGGGATAGAATTTAAACTAATTAAATAATGATTGAATTTTCCAAAACAAGCAAATTCTTCCCAAATACTATTTTGCTGGACTGCCTATAACTTGACATCACAGTTGGAAGGAAAATTATTTTTAATCCTGTAATAAAAGAAGTGATTTCCAGAACCTGTTACCAAAAATGTCCAGATCATATAGTTCAAACCTAGGAGGCACTATAGAAACCTCTTAAAACTTACTTGCCATAATGGCACTTCAAAGGAAGGATTAATGACTTCCCACAAGGAATATTCCGTTTTCAAGGTAGATACAACATGTAAGTAATGAAGTCCCAAATACTGATGTCAATTCCAGGGTTCTCCCAACCACACTCCTCACAGTAGTTTTCATCTAAGCCTGGTCTCTGTCTAGCAACAAGTTTGTAATATCACCTTCAACGCACCCTTTCTTGTGTTTAGTACTTGAGGTGGTTTTTTATACCTACAGAGCCTTTGAAAACTAATGAATTCCTTTTATTTGATATTCTGGAAGCCCTTTAGTGAATTACACTCTTCAGTACTTCATTCACTTGTAGACATCTCAGATCACACTAGTATACACACACGCTACTAACAATATTATACAATAAGCTATTTAAAGACCATGTCCTCTAGATGCAAGGTCCTTGGGAGGAATCTTGCACCTTATTTATCTTTGTTTCCCTATGCCACATACAGAACCTTGTGCATGAGAGCTGTTCCATAAAAAGGTGGATTAATGAAAAAAATCAGTGAATAAAGCCCAGGTCTACTCTACATGTGCTAATCTGTCTTTGTTCTTACTGCTTTAGTCAAATTCAATTTAATTTTCCCATAAATACCTACTTCTAGTTCTAAGGACAATCTATTCCTTAAGATAGAGCCAGAAAAAGAGGAGGGTCTGAAAGTCAGGACCTCATCTCTAAGAACTTCCCTCATTTCTTTGCCAGAGTAAATTGATGCCTGTAAAAAATAAATATGCAGTAGGGTCAGGGCCAAGGGTCTTTTTGGAGGATTTTAGTAAAAACATATTTTTTATAGCAAAGTATCTGCAACAGCCTTCCAAGAGTTTGGTCAAATAACCCCAGAATTTGGTTTCCAATGACAGTTATATGATATATGTGTGAAAATAATGGGCAGTGGTTTCAGATTATGAATGTTATTTTGGTTGACATGCCCAGCAACTACTATGATTTTAAGATGGTATAGCAAAAGTAAAAATAAATAAATAAATGAATGAATGAATGAATGAATAAATAAATAAATAAATAAGAGGGAAAGGAAGAAAACAAAAACAATCCCCCCAAAAACATATATATATATATATATATATATATATATATATATGTATTTTATTTTTTATTTTATTTTTTTTACAGAAACTACTTAAAACTACTTAAGCCAGTTTGGAAAGGCTGAATGCCACATGACCCATAAAATATGAATTCATAGTTTTCAATCAAACTGAGGGAAGGTTGTTCTGCATTTCCATTGGAGTATTTCTAATAACGTCCCCCATAAATATATACATGCTTGGATTCTATGATTATAACACAGTAATAAAGGTCTGTAGCAAAACCTGTTTTCCACCTCACCATTGTTTATGCTATTTTAATAAGTTGAACAAACTTGGGAGACTAAGAAAATGTCACTTTTCCAACTCTGCCAGGAAGAAATCTGACAACCACGACATGATCGTTGAAATGCTGCAATTTGTTAAAATGCTCCTACTAATTTTTTCTGATTTTTATTCAAAAGCTAAAGTATGACACAGAGGGAGAGAGAAAGAGAGAGAGAGAATTGGGCTTAATGATGATTAACACCTTGGGGGAGGGAAGGTTACCACCATGTTTAATTTCAAAGTCCAAGTGCTAGGGAGCTGGCACCTTCACACAATCTCTGATCATGGAAGGGAGCAGGAGTTTGAAAAGAGTGCAGAAAAACATAGCCTTTAAAATAATGAACAGCTTTCCCCAGTCTCGCTATACCCGTAAAACACCCACACACCACACATGTATACAATTCCCAGGGGCTTATAAATTAATTTAGTGACAAATGGTTACACCCTGAGTGATAAAGGTCCAGCACTACGATTATCTTTATGGATAATTGGGGCCATAAAATAGTTCTGAAGCACCTTTTATCTGTCATTTGTTGACAATTCAACAGACTCTCCTGTCTGCCACCCTCCAAATTTAATGGGTCCCTATTGGAGTATGCGATACACACGTCTGTAAGGGAAGGATGTCTTCATATTGTTATGCCATTGCATACCCTTTACTTCCTTATGTTGTTCGCCAGTCTCCCTCCTGCTCTGGTTTTCTCTGACACCTCTGAGATGGTACCCATAGCAACACCTCTGAGAAGAAGGTGGAAGTGAAGATGCTGAAGTCATCCCAGCACTAGCGCTGGCAATGCCAGTCATTAACGCGGCGGCGCCTGCCTCCTCAGATCCCCCCACTCGTCTCTGGTCTTGTTTGCCTCCAGTGGCAGCCGCAGAGCTCACTCACAGAGATCCAGAGACTTGCTGTTAATGATTTGTCACTTGTTTAGAACACCTCAGGATGGCAGCTCTGTATAATCTGCCCTCAATGGCACTGCCAGGTTGCATTAGGAAACAATTACCCAGTTTATGACTAGTAAAGTGGGCGCCAGAATTTCCAATTAAACTTCCATGTTTCCAAAGAAGCCTGAGTGCCCCGATATTTGAGGAAAGGAAGATGCACCACCATTAGGGGCAGTTCTATTTATTCCTGATCAAGAATAAGCCATGTGGGAATCGTGCCCTTTAGATTAATAAACTGAGAACCACAGACTGTAGAGAATGGTTTTATAGGATTCATTTATGACGTCCTTGTCCTTTGTTAGTTAGGATCTGGGTAAAATGAAAACAATGGACACAGTTGCCTAAGTGCTTTTATAGTAAAGAACAACAACAACAACAAAAAACAAAAAACAAAAACAAAAAACAAACAAAACCAAAAAAAACCTTACATGTAGCTTTATTACTTCAGTCACTGCCTTCCTTGTGTGCGTGTTTGTGAATGTCCACGTGTGTGCAAGCACATGGCCCAGAGGAAAAAGCAAACAATGATTATAGAATTCTTTCTTTCTTTTATACCTTGAATAGGTAAATGCTAGCATCTGTAGAATTTTATCAAAACGAAAAGTATATTTTGCTGTAAAAAAGCATCCACCATGGAATGTTTAAAATCAAGTATAAACTTGTATAAATTGACTGAAGTGTCATTCCATTGAACAGATCTTGACTTAAATATACCCAATGGCTTGAAATCATTATACTATTGAAACAGAAGAAGGGTTTGTTTGTTTGTTTGTTTTTTTTTCATAGTTAAGGAAGGTCAAATGTTATTGAACTTCAACTCTAAAAAGTTACAATTTGGAGTTTCCATACAATGGGTCTAATAATCATAATAATCAACTTAGAAACTTATTAGAAACTCCAGAAGACTACGTATTTAATAAAGGTCTGTGTAAATATCACATACTCTTTCTGCCCCCTCCTAAAAGAGGAAGAAAACTAACCATTTATCAGTAGCAGTGTGAAAGGAGAAGATTTATCATTTTAAATTTTTCATTGCAGATGGTTTTCATTTTAAAAGGCAGGGAAGTGATTTTTTTGAAATCATTTTTTTCCCTAATGCAATTGAGCCAGACATTTCTCGTAAATCTTGTTGCTTTAGTAGACAATACTCAATTCTCTGAACTTTATATACAATAGCCAAGGGTTTATTTTTTTTAAGATGCCCATCTCCCAGGGATGAAAATGAAAGTCACCTGAAAGGTGGCATCCTATCCAAAGAACAATATCCAAAGACCACTCCCCTTTTCCTTAGCTCATTAGCTCTCAGTTCATCAAAGATGAACTTTTTGCTCATACAAGATTATGATTTTTCAATGAGTTTTAAAAAGATTTCTTTCTTTCTTCTTCTTCTTCTTCTTCTTCTTCTTCTTCTTCTTCTTCTTTTTTTGGTTAATAGCAGGAAAATAAATGAGTCAAATAGCAAATATACCTTTTGAGTCAAATAGCAAAATGTACCCACTATTCACTGAGTTCATTGAATCAGGGAGCCAAGCAAAAAGTGAGCCATGGAGAAAAAGCAGGGAGGGAATGTTGCCTTTGCAATGAAAAAAAAATCATTTAATTTTGGATTTGAATTCCCTGCATGATGCTACCCTCTATAAAGAAGAAAGATATAGCATTTGTGATAGAGCATTAGATATTTTCTTTTCATTTATTCATTGAGAGAGAGAGAGAAAAAGAGAGAGAGAGAGAGAAGGAGTGGGGAGAGGCAGAGGGAGAGGGAGGAAGAAATTCAAAGCAGACTCCACACTGAGTACAGAGCCCAACACAGGGCTCTATCCCACAACCATGGGATCAAAACCTGAGCCAAAACTGAGTCAGATGCCTCACTGACTGAGCCACCCAGGTGCCCCCAGCATTGGATATTTTCATTGAGCAAATGACACAATGGTACAGTGCTCATTAGATTCACTATTATTCATAAGATACATTTGCTGTCAGTTTTTAATGCCTGCAGCATGCCTAACATCAAAGTGCTTATTTAAATACCATCAACTGGGACACCTGGGTGGCTCAGCAGTTAAAAGACTGTCTTCGGCTCAGGTCGTGATCTCAGGGTCCTGGGATGGAGTCGCACATTGAGCTCCCCGATGCCTGCTTCTTCCTCTGCCTATGTCTCTGCCTCTTCTCTGTGTCTCTCATGAATAAATAAACAAAATCTTTAAAATAAATAAATAAATACCATCAATTGAAAACAATACCATCAATAAACTTCATATGAAAATTTTAGTCAAATATATGTGTGTACATATATAGCTATATACACATATTATATACACATATCTGTATATAACTATATATCTTCTAATGGGAGATTTCTTCACCATTTGCCCAGACTAAAAAATGTTGCTTTTTCAGATATTGAGGTTGGGCCTCTTATTACCATTTATGTCCTCAGCTTGAAGATACCATGGATTGAATTAAATACAATCACTGGTTAGCATGTATTTTGTAAGCTTCAAGTGAGCAGATCCAAAGATGAAGCCTATCTAAAATTTTACTATATCAATATTCATATTTACAAATATGTCAAAGAGATACAACCCAAAAATCAATATTTAACAGAAAATCCTTCTTCTTAGAGTCAACAAAGATGACGTATGGTGGTCAAGCCTCCCTGGGTGAGTAGTGATCCAAGGGGCACTAGAACCTTAGCCTCCTAATACCCAGTTCAGTGTTCCTCATGTTACTACCTGTGGCTTCCTACAGAAATGAGTGAATACTGAACATATTAGAAATGAAAAGGTCTTTAATCAACAAGGACTTCTTATAAAAATTGTCTTTAAGTTTATTCCAAAGAGCATCTGTCTTGACATTTGTTTGCTCTAGCATAGAATATACTTCTGTTGCATGTCTTTCCCTTTTACAGATATATTGTGTTCTATTATTAAACTAGGAAAATGATCAGGAAAACTAATTCCATTTCCCTAGGCCTCTTTCCCTACAGTTCAAAATTATAATATTATTTGGAAGAAGGTTTACTTAAACATCTGGAAGATACACCAAAGCAATGAGCTGAGACACAAAAATCCTTTGCTCCAAGAATGCGTTCTTAAATATAATGCTGAAAAGTGTAAACAGGAAAATGAAAATCACCTATAATCCTATCACTAAGAGAAGACACATCTTATGTGATATATATTTATTTTTCTAAATCAAATCACATTTGACATAAAACCAAGCCTCTAGGGTGTGATATAAATCCAGCATAGTTCACCTTTTATTTCTCTTCCCTTAGGATCTTAAACAGAAACTAGGGTTTACACAACCCAGCAAATTTTAGAAGAGGGACCTCTATCCTTCAGTCATTTGTAGTCTCCATTGCCATGATCACAGTCAGCTAAAAGGTTTGCTCCTGTTGGCTCCTCTATAACGCTACCCTTGCCATGTGGATGCCCTGCTATAGCTTAAGATGAGGCTAAATATTTTTTCAAAGCATAATTTTTATATTTGTATAACGTTCCATCCTATCACTGTGTCATGTTTTTCTTAAAGATTTTATTTATTTATTTGACAGAGAGAGACACAACACAATCAGGGAGAGCAGCAGCAGGAGAGAGAAAAGCAGGCACCCCACTGAGCAGGGAGTCCAATGCAGGGCTCGATTCCAGGACTCCGGGATCATGACCTGAGCCAAAGGCAGATGTTTAACCAACTGAGCCACCCAGGCACCCGTGTGCCATGATTTCTTCAACCATTCTTGTATTGACATTTGGATTCTTTCAAGAATTTTTATTACTGATAACCCTTTGTAATACAATATATACAAGCATATTGTATATATTGTATATATTGTATTTGTATGTACAAATCTTTGGCCACATCTCTATTTTATTTTACACATCCAGTGAGGGGCTTGAACTCATGACCTGAGATCAAGACCTGAGCTGAGATCAAAAGTCAGATGCTTAACTGAGCCATAGATTCTTAGCAGTGGTGTACATGTATTAAGGACTACAGATGATTTTAAGGTCTTTATTCAAACTTCAGAATTACTTTTCAAAAGTGATGTTAATGTGTTAATGATTTAATCCTTTCAAAATATTTGTTGCAAAATTCCTTGTCTACCTTTCAAATACAAGTTTAAATTTTCATGTAGTTAAATCTATGCATATATTTTTTCTTTATATTGTTTTTCTTTGTTTTATACTTAGGATTTCCACATCCTGGGATCTAACTAATAACATTCTATTCTAATTTATTTAATACTTCAATCAAACTAAAACTTTGCTACAAAGAATAAACTTAGAATTCCGTTTTTCAAAATAACCACTGTTTTCTCTTCTCAGTAATTTATGATACTATTGTTAGCCCCCATGTCAAGATGAGGATTTGGGTGAGAGGAGTAAGGGATTCATCTCTTGAGCAAAATTTAAGGGGGCACCAAAAAATTCTCAATAATCAAGATAAATGGTATTGTGATACAGTATTTTTAAAAATCAAAATGAATGCAAAATTTCATAATGAGCAGTGTATCAAAGTTTTAAGTAAAGACAGAACCAAGTACTACAGCTTCCTGAGAATATTCTTTAAAATAAAATCTCAATAAAGTAAATGATTACTGGCTGTGTCTCCAATATTTCCAGGGATTTCTGTGGAGACTTACACTCTCTGAGTGCTCACCTCTCATACCAAACTCTTGCTCAATTGCCAAACACTTCTAACCATTTCATCACTGCTCTGCACAGCTTCATTCTTCACATGGACATAGTCTTTTCGTCTTTATTTCCCAAGGCATTGCTAACAGGAGGCTGTTATGCATAACAGATTTTTACTCAAAGTTTGAAGATAATTGGGGTACAGTATAACATAGAAGGGGAAATGTCCTAGGATTCACTTTAAAACATCATTGTGTCTGAAATCCCATAGCAGCCCCCTCCAATCACGGTCACAATGGTTTCTCCTTATATTGGCCAGATGCCAAGCTATTTTCTGCTTACTGAGTTCTCTCACCTGTCATGTGTGTTTCCTGAGCTCAGCAATTCTCAGCCTTTCTTTCCCATCTTCTTTTTTTTCTTTTCCCAATTCAAGTTATCACAGGAAAACGAAAAAGTCTTATTTCTTCGCTATACAAAGCAAACACCCAGGTACTGGCTTTTGTATCAGACACTGCTAGTTTTTTGCCTCATCTACATCCCCTTGCCCTTACTACTTTGGATCTCTCTGGCCTGACTGCCAACTGCCAACTCCTGCAATTATTGCTTGAGGCATTACTGGTCACCAAAGTTTGTTTGGTCCTTGGGAGCAACAGGTTGGAAGTGCCCAGAGATTAATGCCTTCCCCTCTCCCAACCCAGTACCCCTTATACCATAACTGAAAGAATTTGCTGTGTAAATACCCAAGTTCTCTAACCCTTGGTGGGTTGGAGTGGATGAGTCTATGCGTAGGTTTATCCTGGCTCCCCAATTTCCTCAGCAAGGTCAGGCTCTGTTTGCTCACAAGGGTAAGGTGCTTGAGAACAAAAACTTTCTTGGCTGCCTTTCCTCCTTATTTCTTCCCTGCCAATATTTCCTAGGATTACCTCCCAAATCAACTAGTTGCACTCAAAAATTGATCTCAGAGTCCACTGCCTAAGAGAGCATTCATAGCGAAAAGGGCAATCTAACCTGGTTCTATGAATTTCCCTTTGCAAAGAATAGACAGAGCTTTGGAATCGGTTTGCTTTTATAATGGCTTAAAGTTTTTGGATTAAATCTTTGCGTTGAATTAATTTCCCACCAACACTTCTTAAGCAGAAAAGGAGAAGATGTTGGGCAGGATCTCAAAGAGAGAATATTCATTCTCTCGCCATTTAAAGCAAATTCCAGAGTATGAGCTCTTTTTATCTTTCCATTTCACCAAAATTCTAGTATATACTTACCAGGATCTTTTTTTCCCCTGGTTTCCATTTTTATTTTCATTGGTCCATATACCAATACCACATTTTTTATTATTATAGCTTTTATCACACTTTAAAAATTGTATAAAATTTCACCTCTGATTTCTGCTTTCTCCTTTTATTTTCCTGTCTAGTCTCACTCATTCATTTTTTCAAGTCAACCCAAAAATAAAAGCCAAATTAAAGAAGAAAAATCCTGATAGGAATCTGCTAGGAATTAGAAATAGAATAAAATTAGGAAGAAGTTAGTTTTGAAAATTTTTCCTTCTACTTTGGAACATGGTGTATCTTTCCATTAATTTTAGTCTTCTTTTATGTCTTTCAGTAAAACATGGGTTATTGTTTCAGATAATGAAGCACATCTTTCTTATTGCGAATATGAAGTTCATTTGGCTGCAAATATGAAGCACATATTTCCTAAAGTGATATGAGACCTAGAGCTGAAAATAAGTAAAGGTTAAAAATAGGTTGTTTCTTTTTATAGAGGATTTAATCACATATGATGATGCAATGAAATGAATATTTCTCCAAGTATAGTGATCTATTTTCATTTATTGGTAAAAGTATCAAAAAGTTATAATTCAAAAATGGCTTCTAGCAGATTTGCAGTTTTTATCAGTTCTTAATGCAATCTTAATATCAAAGATCTGAAACCTTTGATTTCAGAGATCTTCAACAGGGTAAATGATGTAACACTGAGGTTATGACTGACATTTTTGATTTTTGAAATTTCATACTTTTTGTACTCTTTCCAAAAATGAATTGAAGTATCCTAAAACATAGGATGTGGATAAGGTTAATTCATTAAGAACCAAAGAAAGGAGACGGAAACATTTGTTTCTTTCCTGATGAAAATATTTATTTAGGCTCAGTCTTATTTCATTTAGATATTGGTTCTGAGTTCAGTACTAAGGGATGCAGCTTCGTAGTGTTTTAAGCATAAGACTACACTATGCCTGAGTGATCACTAATTTTAAAAGAACTATAAACCCTGAAAATGGGTCAGCAACGTAAACT
The DNA here is from genome assembly GCF_053574225.1 of Canis aureus. NCBI lineage: Eukaryota > Metazoa > Chordata > Mammalia > Carnivora > Canidae > Canis > Canis aureus. Next base: position 8,164,256 of record NC_135642.1, on the reverse strand, counting down.
CACAAGAACTTCAAGTGACAAGTTTTGCTCTCATCTGCTTGAGAGAATGGACTTCAAAACTTGCCTTTGCCTCAAAAACTCACTGTGAGACCTTAACCAGATTATTCAGTCTCTCTGGGCCTTCAGTTTTTGTGACTGGAATAGTTATAAATTCTCTTCCAGCTCTCATATCTTGGTCTAAAATGACACTTATTCTAAGTAGGTAAATCTGGGTGACTCTCCAAATCATTTATGTTTACTCACTTGCAGTAATCCAGGAAAAGTACTTATTTTTCACACCTTTATTGAAATATAATTTACATACTATTAGTTCATATTCCCCAGTTAGAGTGTACAATTTAATGATACTTGTAATCAAAATTCTTAATCACTTCCTCAAATTGGGTAAATTGAGAGGGGTTATTTTGACCATAAGTTCCTCTTATTAAAGAGATAGCAAGTCAAGTTCAGTAAAGCTGTTGGTAGAATGAGAAGATCACTCTAGTCATCTTTTCTCAGTGTGCTTTTATTTTACTTGGTGAATTTCAAATTCCTATGATACCAGACATAAGACTCAAATATAAGTCTAAAAACATTTCAGAGACAAATGAGCATTTGGGCGGGGGGGGCAAATACATTAAGTGAAATAAGTCAGACAAACAAAGATAAATACCATATTATTTCATTCATAAGTAGAATTTAAGAAACAAAATAAATGAACAAAGAAAAAAGAGGTGAAGGAAAAAAAAACAGACTCTTGAACACAGAGAACAAATAGGTGGTTGCCAGAGCAAGGTGGATGGGATATGGGTGAAATATAGGGGAATTAGAGTATACTTATTTTTATATGAGCACTGAGTAATGTATAGAATTGTTGAATCACCATATATTGCACACCTGAAACTAATATAAAATTGTGTGTTAATCATACTTCAATAAAAAATTTTTAAAGTCATATGAACTAATATTAACTCTCTAAAATTAAATCTTAGTCCTCAGATAACATAAATGTATGTGTTTTGATGGGAACCAGTGGCCATCGTTGATATTTTATGCCACTATGTATGGTTAAAGAAAAAATATGTGTAGATTAAATGACATGCTACTGAATAACAAATGAGTCAACAAATAACTGAAAAAAATATTTAAAAAAACAACCTTGAAACAAATGAACATGGAAATTTAACATTTCAAAATTTGTGGGATGCAGTAAAGACAGTTTTAAGAGGGAAGTTCATAGTGATAAATGCCTATCTGAAGAAACAAAAGTCTCAAACAACCTAACTTTACCCCTCAAAGAAATAAAGAACAAACAAAGCCCAAAGTTAATAGAAGGAAGGAAATAACAAAAGATTAGAGCAGAAGTGAATGAAATAGAAACTAAAAAGGCAAAAGAGAAGATGAAACTAAGAGCTGGTTCTTTGAACCAAAATCAAAATTGAAATGCCTTTACCTAGACTCACCAAAAAGAGAGAGAGAGGTCTCAGATAAATAAAATTAGAAATGAGAGGAGATGTTACAACTGACACTACCTAAATACAAAAAATCATAAGAGGCCATTGTGAATAAATACTTTCCAACAAATCAGACAACAAAAAGAAATGTATAAATTCTTAGAAATACAGAATCTATCCAAACTGAATCATGATGAAATAGAAAATCTGAATAAATGGGTTACTCGTAGGAGTTTGACTCAGTACTCCAAAACTTTCCAATAAATACAAGTCCCAGACCAGATGGTTTCACTGGTAAATTCTACCAAGTACCCAAAGAAAAATTAATGCCAATCCTTCCCAATCTATTCCCCAAAATAGAAGTGGAGTAAACACTCTCAAACTCATTTTAAGAGCCAACGTTACCCTGATACCAAACCAGGCAAGGATGCCAATAAGAAAATAGTTGACAAGCCAATATCCCTGATGAACATAAATATAAATGTCCTCAATAAAATATCAGCAAACTGAATTCAAGAATACATTAAAATGATCACAAAACCATGATCAAGTGGGATTTATTTCAGGGATCCAAGGATGGTTCAATATCCACAGTCAGTCAATGTAATATGCCACGCTAACAAAATGAAGGATAAAAATCATATGATCACCTCAATAAATGCATAAAATCATCTAACAAAATTTAACACCTAATTTAAAAGCTCTCAACAAGGTGGGTATAGAGAAAACACACTGCAACATAATAAAGGTCCTACATAACAAGCTCTTAGCTAACACCATATTCAACAGTGAAAACCTGAAAGCTTTTCCTCCAAGACCAGGAACAAGACAAGATGTCCACTCCTACCACTTATATTCAGCATAGTACTAGAAGTCATAGCCAGAACAACTGGGCACGAAAAAAAAAAAAAAGGCATCCATATTAGGAAGAAGTAAAACTGTCACCATTTGCAGATGATGTGATATTATATAGAGACAACCCTAAAAACTCCACCAAAAACTGCTCAAACTAATAAATGAATTCAGTAAAGCTGAAGGATACAAACTCAACATGCAAAAATCGGTTGCATTTCTATACACTTAAGTTATAGTAATTAAAACAGTATGACACTGGCATACAAACAGATACATAGATCAATGATATGGAATAAAGAGCCCCAAATAAACCCATGTGTATATGGTCAATTAATTTACAAGAAAGGAGCCAAGTATATGGTGGGGAAAAGACAACCTCCTCAATAAATGGTACGGGGGAAACTGGACAAGCAAAAGAATGAAGCTCAACTACTATCTTATGTCATACACAGAAATTAACTCAAATGGATTGAAGATTTGAACATAAGACCTAAAATCATAAAACTCCTAGAAAAACCTAGGTGGTAAGCTCCTTGACATAAATCTTGGTGATGACTTTTTAAATCTGACCCCAAAAACCAAAGCAACAAAGGTAAAAATAAACAAGCAGTACTATATCAAAATAAAAACTTCTGCACAGCAAAGGAAACCACCCATGAAATGAAAAGGGAATGTACTGAATGGGAGAAAATATTTGTAAATCATAACTGAAAAACAGCTAATATCTAAAATTAATAAAGAACTCATTCAACTCAATAGTAAAAAATCCAAACAGTTCAATTTAAAAATGGCAGCAGATCTAAATGACTATTTTCCCAAACAAGACATATGAGAAGATATACAATGGGCACATGAAAAGACACTCAATGTCTTTAAACACCAGGGAAATGCAAATCAAGACCACAATAATATGTTACCTCATACTCTTTGGAATAGCTATTATCAAAAAAGAAGGAAATAAATGTTGGCAAGTATGTGGAGAAAAGGAAATACTTGTGCAATGTTAGTAAATTAGTATAGCCACTATGGAAAAGAGTATGGAGGTTCATCAAAAAAAAAAAAATTTTTTTTTAAATAGAACCACCATGTAATCCAGGTATTCTACTTCTGGGTATTTATTCAAAGAAAATGAAAACAGTAACTCAAAAAGATATATGCACCCTATGTTCATTGCAGCATTATTTACAATAGCTAAGATAAACAACTGAACTGTCCATTAATGAATGGATAAAGAAATTATGGTATATATACAGTGAAACACTAATCATCCATAAAAAAGCATGAAGTATTGTCATTGGCAACAAGAGAGATGGACCTCGAGGGCATCATGCTAACTGCAATAAGTCAGATAGAGGAAAACAAATACCAAAATACCATATGATCTCTCTTATATATAGAATCTAAAAAACAAACAAAACCACTGAGCTCATAGTTACAGACAACAGATAGTGTTTACCAGAGGCAGGGGGTGAAGGATGGGTAAAATTGGCAAAATAGGTCAACAATAATGACCAAAAAAGTATTAAAAAAAAAAGATTTCAAAAAAAAAGGATGTGTTTTGCTAGGAACTAGTGGCCAGGGTTGGAATTTTATGCTGAGATAACAGAAAGGGATAGAAAAAAAATTCGGGGCACCTGGGTGGCTCAGGGCATGATTCCAGGATCCTGGGATCGAGTCCCACATAGGGCTCCCCATAGGGAACCTGCTTCTCCCTCTGCCTGTGTCTCTGCCTCTCTGTCTTGTATTCATGAATAAATACAATCTTAAAAAAAATTTTGCTTAGTCAAATTACAATCAAGGTAAAAAGAAATTCATATTCTCCATTAGTAATTTATAAACAAATGTTTCCATTTATTTCTGTGGTACTTCATTTCTACACTTATTTGAACTCCCCTCATGCTAGAAGGTTCTGATACATCCACCATATTCAGGGAAGTCAAATTTAGTTTCATGGTTGATCTGCATAGTCCACTTAAGTCTGTTTGTATCCACTTAGGATACAAAATATTGATTTAATATAATCTTTGGCTAGTGCTCAGTAGCTAGCACTCTGCTTTTCACACTGGAATCATGGGTCTGAGGTGACATGGAGAGATATATCAGGGGAAATGGGTAGCAGTTGAACATGGGGCCTCTGAGCTGATTGGCCACCTCAATAGGAATTCCCACGCTGATCACTGCTCTCCTTGCCACCACACTGAAAGAAGAAATTCAAAGGCGTCACTACAAAGAGATGTGTTTCCAAACCATGTGGTCAGGGTGGTAAACAGCTCCTCACACTGGTGATCAGTAAAGTAAATATTTATTGAGCACATACTGTGGCCAAAATGCTGTGGCAAGTGCTGTAGCATATGCAAAGATGGAAGATAGAAAGTCCCTGGCTTGTGGCATAGCGGGAGGTATGCATAAATAACCTAATACAAAGCAGACTGTGAGGAGCACTATAAGAGAGCCAAGGGGACAGACTGAAGATTCAGGGAGGCTTCTTGAAAGAGTGGAGAAGTGGAGCCCAGCTTTCAAGGTAGGCTTTAATTACCTACCTTAATCCACATTAAATCACAGGACTAACTACATTTTCATCAAAGATCTTCATCATCAGATTTGCCAATTCTCCAAAGTGGATACAAAAGTAAATATGAAGCCACATGCTGGCGTATATTGTTTTTTTTTTGAAAATCCCATAATTTGAGTATTAGAAAAATTAAAGCACAATCCTGAATGTAAAAACAAGAAAAGCTATCCCACACATAAAAAAATATCCCCATACCTGAATAGTGAGAAACGGACCCTATCCTATGGCTTCCAGCAAATGTAGGATATGGGAATAAGGGGCAAAGAAAAGAAAAGAGAAGAAAGAAAAAAAAGAAAAGAGAAGAGAAGAGAAAAAAAGAAAAAAAAGAAAAGAAAGAAAAGAAAGGAGAAAGAAAGAAAGAAAGAAAGAAAGAAAGAAAGAAAGAAAGAGAAAGAAAGAAAGAAAGAAAGAAAGAAAGAAAGAAAGAAAGAAAGAAAGAAAGAAAGAAGAAAGAAAAAGAAAGAAGGAAAGAAAGAAAGAAATCACACAATGGCTTCTTGAGCTTGTGAAGATCACAAATGCATAACCAAGAGCAAGAAATTTTAGCCTGGAGTTTAACGTACCAGAAATGGTTGGTCTACGGTTCGCAGTGGTGTTTTCTAACCATGCAGCTTTCCCAGCACCGGTCTCCAGTTCTGGGTCAGCGAGCACACCAACCATGCTCCTTGCCCAGGATGCCAATGATGTATGATGCTCAATCATCGTAGAACGAGGAACCAAGTACTCAGGCTTTTCTAATTTTCACAGAAAATGAACTTTAATTCAAAACTCTGCCTGGATAATCAAACTTTCCTGTGATCTAATTTGCTCTAATTATTTCCATAAATTGAGATGGAACAGGGGTTATATAAAATTATCGTAACAGAAAATTGAGTTTGAGTCCAAGTTTTAAGCTAAGATGAGGTTTCTGAATAACCCATTGCTGAATGTGGATACTGTCATGAACAACTTGAAACTGTCCAAAATAAAATGAAATAAAATTAAGAAAGCTCTTTTCTTCCTCTTTGAAATCTCGAGGTAAAGTTTCATTCTCTGAAAGTACTAAAGACTTAGGTTATACTGCACAAATGAGGCTGAACGAGCAGTTTGATGTAAATCCAATGAAAATCGGAGTCCTCCAAATTCAACTCACTGACCATCCAATACCAACTACAAGCCAAACTACTTCCTACTTCCTGAAAGGTGAAAGATCTAATTACATGCCGTATTAGAAAGCATTAACATTCTCTATCAAATTACATTTTTATATCCCTCTGGCACCAGAATGGCAATTTTTGGAAAAAGGCTCCACATTTCTTTTTTCTTTCTTTTTTTTTTTTTTTTTTTATTTTTTTTTGGAGGGAAGGGAGAGGAAACCTCTCTTCCACCTACAGAGAAATGGAAATGTTTATCACGAATGTGAACATACTAGGCTGACCCAGAGAACTTTGCCTAGAGTTAGAGGCAACACTCAGAAAAAGAAGATGAGCACAAAATAAGTTCATAACCCAAACTATTAGGAAAGCAAGAGTTTGGACCTTACTGTATCCTTCATTTTGGTTAATGAGACCACGTTCCACTGATGTTGGTGTAAACTTCAGAAGAACACAGAGCCTGGATTCCACCAACAGGAATAATCGCCATCTAGAAAAGTCTTATGAAACTGCCTGAGAAAAAGGGGTTTTTCTGATCAATTAAATAAATATATCAAATTAAACTCATCTATATTTTTAATGTACCTCATTCAAGTTCATTATGGAAGACCCCCATATGTTCTGTATCATTAGTGAGGCATTCTCAGTGGTATAATGATGTAGTGCATACACATGGGGTAAAGTAATGCATTTTTCATTTCTTCTGCACATTTCATTACAGGGTGGAGATGCTGCAATTTTTCATTTAAGATTCCATTTGGGTGTGGGAAGGGGAAATAGTCCTAGAGCTAGAGCTGTGTCCAATTTCTCCAACTTTATAATTCAGCAACTGATAATTTTCCGAGGATATCTTTTCTTAAACAGTCCTCTCCCCTTCAGCATTCAGAAAAAGGAGGGGTAGAGGCTGCAGTTCCTAGGGTTGGTTCTTTCTTTCTTTTCTTTCTTTAATTTTTATTTATTTATGATAGTCACAGAGAGAGAGAGAGAGGCAGAGACACAGGCAGAGGGAGAAGCAGGCTCCATGCACCTGGAGCCCGACGTGGGATTCGATCCCGGGTCTCCAGGATCGCGCCCTGGGCCCAAGACAGGCACCAAACCGCTGCGCCACCCAGGGATCCCTCTCTCTCTCTTTCTTTTCTTTCTTTTCTTTCTTTCTTTCTTTCTTTCTTTCTTTCTTTCTTTCTTTCTTTCTCTCTCTCTCTCTCTCTCTCTCTCTCTCTCTTTCTTTCTTTCTTTCTTTCTTTCTTCTTTCTTTCTTTCTTTTCCCCCTCAAAAAACAGAGGTGGATTATTTCTGAGGAAAGTGATCGAAATTGATCACTGAGGAAACTGATTGAAATTGCCATCGACCATTTTTTCCAGTGATAAGTGTAGTCTGTGTGCCAGTTCTTTAAAGGGGAATTTCAGTTTATAGAAGATGGGAAGTGTAGGATCCCACACTTTCCCAGGGTTAGCTTGCTTGAATATTTGCTGTAGAGATGATCCACTAGTGTTTGCATTTCCTTTTGCTTCATTGGTATACCTAGAGCATTTGAGGACCTTGTCGAAAACGACTGCTCCGGGGTAGACTGGAACTCTGTAGGGTGACAAAAAAGGCTGCGGGATCACAGCCCGTGCACAGCTGTACACTGGTTCCAGGGCTTTGCTTTTGAGATGGAAGATCATAAGCCACACAAAAGGTACAGAAGTTAGATATTTCCACGGCATGGTTGAGGGCTCCGAGTGTTTGTAGCCGCGACTTCACTCGCCAAGCCTGTTCGCCGTCTCCTTTCTCACTTGCCCATAGCGGTGAGGGGGCTTCTGGTCGTGTGAGGGTTGCACTGGCCGCGGGTGACCCCGTCCCTGGGCTCCCAGCCCGGTCCCACCCCGGTGCGGGTGTCGACGCAGCTGCTACAGGACGCCCATCCCTCTTTCCTGCGCCCCCGTCCCTGAGCTGCACAAAAGTCAAGAAAGAAGTCCCCGAGGGAGGAAGTGTGTCATCACTTACCATTTCACGAAAAGACTCCCGCCGAGCAGGATGGGCGCACGGGCCAACCGAGGTTTCTCGGGGTGTGGCTGGCGGCTGTGGGGGGACATCGGGCCACATGCTTCGTCGTCTCCGGGCCAGACCCAGCCCCCGGCGCCCTCCCCTCTCCCGTCCGCGAACGTATTTTCCACTCCTGGGTCGGGAAGAGCGGAAGAGAGAAGGAAAAGGAGGGGCAGAGGAGACTCTCCCCCGCCCCGCACCATGACTTGGTGGGAGGAAAGGAGAAGCCAGAGGAGCCAGCGAGCCCGTGGGCCCGTGAGCCCGTGAGCCCGTGAGCCCGTGGGCCCGTGGGCCGCAGCCGCGCCGGGAGCCGCGGAGACCCAGGCGTGGGGCGGGTGGGCAGCCGGGGACAGCCGGGGGCATCTGGGGGCAGCCGGGGGCATCTGGGGGCAGCCGGGGGCATCTGGGGGCATCTGGGGGCAGCCGGGGGCAGCCGGGGGCACCTGGGGGCAGCCGGGGGCATCTGGGGGCAGCCAGGGGCAGCCGGGGGCATCTGGGGGCAGCCGGGGGCATCTGGGGCAGCCGGGGGTAGCCAGGGGCATCTGAGGGCAGCCGGGGGCAGCCGGGGGTATCTGGGGGCATCTGGGAGCAGCCGGGGGCAGCTGGGGGCAGCCGGGGGCATCTGGGGGCAGCCGGGGGCAGCCGGGGGCATCTGGGGGCAGCCGGGGGCAGCCGGGGGCATCTGGGGGCAGCCGAGGCCCCGAGCGGCCCACGGCCGGCCGGGATTTCTGAGGGAGCAAGAGCCGAGGAAGGAGGCGAGCTGGCCAGGGGCTGAGCCGGCTTCCCCAGACGCCCAGGCCGCCGTCGCGCCGTCGAAAGCCCGTGTGTCTTCAGCGAGGAATGGGCCCTCGACGAGGAAGCCCTGTCGGCCGCCGCCCCCCCAGGCTCCCTGGGCAGCCTGCAGGTGCACCCCCCCCCGGCTGGACCCCGCGGACAGCCGGGGGGCCCGGGCTGGGCTGCCTCGGGTCCCCTGCAGAAAGAGAAACCAGGGTCCCCAGGGCCGAGCCTCGCCTTTCTTAGCAGCCTCACTCTTGAACCAGGCCCCCCACTTGCTCCATCTGGAAAGCCAAGTCCACCCAGTCTCTTCTCTCGATGCTCTCCCGTTTCCGAGGGGGCTAAAGGCCAACCCGTCGGTTCCAGACTTGAAACAGGCCGGCTCCCATCCCCCCTTGCCGCCTGGCTGCGTGCCCGGGCCCGAGGGGTCGCAGCCCAAGGGCGCCCCCGGCTGCTGGTCCCGGCCTCGCGCCCGCGCATCCGAGTTCACGCGGCCAGGCGGAGGGGGCGGCGGAGGGGGCGGAGGGGGCGGCGGAGGGGGCGGAGGGGGCGGCGGAGGGGGCGGCGGAGGGGGCGGCGGAGGGGGCGGAGGGGGCGGCGGAGGGGGCGGGGGAGGGGGCGGCGGAGCGGGCGGCGGAGGGGGCGGCGGAGGGGGCGGAGGGGGCGGAGCGGGCGGCGGAGGGGGCGGCGGCCTGTCGCCGCGCGGGCTTTGCCCATTTTGCGGCGGTCACAGCCACGCGGGGACCGAGCACGGCTGCCCTGTCTGGCTTCCACCTCATTAGCGACGCCCGCCGGACTGAGACCCATGGCGGTGGCCACGAACACCTCCCTCGTCCCAGGGAGCCAGGAGCGCGCGAAGGTGACCCTGAATTACTAGGATCACTTCTAGAACGTCCTTCCCCATGGGTGCGTGTAACTGAGCTGGTGACGGAGAAGGCCCGCTCCCCTGGCCCCCCCGGAAGGAAACCCCCACATTTGGGGCAGGTCTCAGACTTACGGGGAACGGGAAAGGGCCCAAGGGTCGCTCCTGAAACAGCGCGCGCCAGCAGGGATGGGCCTCAGCTGTGACATGGGGGGACATGGGGGGACATGGGGGGACATGGGGGGAGACGGGGAGAAGGCCCGGAGGCGGGCAGGCCCGCCCTGCGCTGCCGCCCTTGGGCACGAAGGACTCCGGCGGGACGACCCAGTCCCAGCGCCCCTGCCCCACCGGCAGCCGCGCCTCCCCGGGGAGCCAAGCCCCAGCTCGGCCCACAGCACCCACTGCCTGGCCTGCCCGGGTCCGGCCGCGCCAGCGTCGGGGCCTCCTCCCTACCGAGACCCTCCGCAGGAAACAGCCTCTTCCACGGATCCTCCGCTGCGTTCTGCTCTCATCCAGCTCTTCCTTCCCCCCTGCCACTTAAACTCAAGCAACCTCTTGCCATCTACGCCCTTCTGTCCTCTGGAAGCACGAATCATGTCCTGTTCTCTAAAGGTCAGCTCTAAACTGCTGGGTTTTAAAAGCGTTTCTTGTTTGGGATCGCTCCCTGGCACCCCGGGGCCTACCCCCGCAGTTCTTGCCTCTCCTGTTTCCCTTCAGGCAAATCAATGGCTTCCTCATTGCCGCCGGATTCCACCCATCCCTCTCTCCCTTCTGAGTTTTGAAACACATGCACGGAGCTAAAAGAGGGGCACTTGACCGACCCACCCCGTGGTCCCTTGATCGTGCCCACAGGGTCCTCAAGAAGGATGCTTCTCCTACATCTTCGCATTCAAAGGTGATATCTCTGCCTCCTCTCTAAAAGCCCCGTTGTCCCAAGAAACCTGGGTTAGAGCAACCAGAGATCCTCAAAGGCACTCATTTCTTTCAGCTTTATTTTGCAAGGACGGGAACTGAGCACGGGAAGAAGAAATGCTTCGCCCAGCTTAATGTCTTTCTCTTAAAACATTTTTAAAAACTTAAAATTGGCTTGTGTGTGTTAAAATATAAATCTCTAGTCCCTTGGTTTAGAGGAGAAGCATATGGCTGGGGGGTGGGAAATGGGTCTCTCTTCTTTTTAAATCTGCCCTGAATTGCCTCTGGATTGTCCTCACCTGGAGGCTCAAGTGCAGGTGGGCAAGGTCATCGGAGGGGTCGGAGGTCATCGGAGAGCACAGATTTTACTTGCACACAGTCGTTGGGGGAGTCCTGTGTCTGCATCAGCAGAATATAGGGTTCTGTACGGAGACGATTCCCTTCAAGCTGTGGCTACAGATGGAAACACAGCAAGGGCTGGGGCAGGCAGGGCTTTCTCATCGCCGGTGAGGGTCTCACACCAAGGGTGGTTGAGCACGTCCAAGCAGACACCCCGTTGGGATGGCCTGGGGAACACAGTGGCTGATTAGCCTTTCATCCCTGGGTCCTGGGCCTGGTTTTGTTCACCACTGGAAGGGCACTGGGCGACCACGTGTGCCTCGGCCCCTTCCTGAAAGTCCCCAGGGGTCAGGCCGGAGGGCGGCGGGGATCAGTGCCAACCCAGGGCGGGAACAGTGGAGAGTGGCAGAGAAGGACAGCAGCACAGGTGAGCATGCCCTGTGTGGTCCCATCGCCCGTTAAACCACCGTGGTGAGGGTTTCCACACTCAGATAAAATTCACCCAGATTATTAAAGAGCTGAGGAGAAAAATTCCCATCACAATTACATGGATGTTCTGTCAACAGCAGTAACAGTAGCAGTTACAGAATAACTACAGATAATTACAATCATTTAATTCAAAGTACCAAGTCACTTCATGCAGAACATGACTCATTTATCATTATTGACCTTAGAAGAAGCAAATTTACCCAAATCAATAAAGGTTCCAAATATCCATTAGAGCAGACAGAGATTGGTTACAAGCGTTAGGAGCTTCTATATACCTGGATTAATAGGGGGAAGTAGACCTGGATACTTTTGATTAATGAAGAGATTTTTTTTTTCCTTATGAGACAGTTATTTGAAACAGAATTGACCTTAATTTCTCCTTTAATTCATGTTATGGAAAGTCAGTTGTTTTTGTTAAGAAGTCTCATTCCCATTAGTTGCTGAAACATAGTGTAATTACAAAGAGAAGTAATCTATAAACAGGTAGAGTTCAACTTTGTTTTTAATGGACTGTTCGGGGCTCCCTGAATATTCATGTGGCCGAGATCCGTCTGGTGGGAATGGAGTGGAGTCTGGTGGGAATGACCAGATATCACTGTGCTTCCCTTTTTCAACGACTGCTGTGAGCTTCTTCACATGCAGACAAAATTCACCCAAACTATAAAAAGAGGAGAGGAAAAAACCAAAACTCCCATCACAATTATAGGGATGTTCTATCAACAACGCTAGCAGTAGCAGTTTCAGAATAACTACAGATAATTGCAATCTCCTTGTTGTAGAAATGAGAAGGTTTAGGCTGCCTTTGAGAGTTTGGTATTGAAAAATAAAACTTAATGAAGATGTAAATTGAGATAATAATAAGTCAGATCAGTCACTTAAACATCAAGCAGTTCAAATTGATTCCCAGCTGTTTTACAAACATCACCTTGCTTCATCCTAATGCTGAGGGCTGGTGGGAAGGAAGGGGAGAGTTGGAGGGAAAATCCTCTTACCTTAACAAAACATATGCAGGTTAGGACATGTCTCGCCCAGCATCCCAATCCAAGGCCCTAGGATAGAGAATTCAGACTTCCATCAAAAATGGAATAGATCGTGAAATGCATTAGGGTAAAATTAGCCATTGTGTGTGTGGGGGGGGAAAGGTTATGTCTACTTGTTCAGGAATTGTCAAAATCACAAGATTTCTTTCATGACATAAATGTAAAATGAGGAAAATCTATGAACATCATCCTGTAGGAAGACTCATCACTACAATGTTGGATTGTTGTCCTACCCCAGTCCCGAAACTCTCTGTCACATGGCTATACCTCCCTTCCTTCCCCCTACCCCCTTGCCGCCCCGCCCCAGCCTTTGGAGGAGGGGAACTGGGACTGGCATTTCCAAGGTCACCCGGTCAGTAAAGATGGATCTGACATCTGACCGTGCATGAGCTCCACTACAAAGGGCATTCTCTTCCTGGCATACCTTGCTGTCTCCAGCAGAGTTCAGGTGGTCCCTATCAGGACCAGCATTCTCCAAAGAATCATCTGGAAGGACTAAATCAACATTTTCTGAAATGGGTTTTGAATGCTGCATATCCCCCAAAGAATAAATGATCTTTTCCACCCCTGTGGGGGTCTCTCAGGATCAGGTGCGATGTAGCCCACACTTTACATTGATTAGTTCTTGTAAAGAAGCCAAATTCCGCAGCTTTCTCATTGAATATGGAGCTTAAAATGCTTACTTGAGGAACTGAGAAAATTTTCCCCAGCTACAGATCCAGCCCAACAGGAAATCCAGGTACTGGCAGAGAGGGAATCAGCTGGAACCACTAAAGAAACAATTGCTTCCTTAACACCATCTGGGGAAGAAAGACTGGAGTGGAGGCTGAGAACATGGGAGGAAGCTCTAAGGAAGAGGGGAAAATGCACAAGAAGCATAAGTCACTGGGACTTGAAAATTTGTTCCATTTGTGTCTCTCTGCAGGAAGAAATAAAGAAATGCTGACAAGGCATGCCAGTCTGAATCCCCTGAGCAGTTGGCCTGTTTGACTTTGTGTGATGGTGGGCCAACCTGTGTGCCTGCCGGCTCACACCACCGTAGCTCTTCAAACACATTCTATAGATCCCGCTAATAAATTCCGTTTGGCTGCAACCCTTTCCCAGTTCCAGGCAGTCGCCTCTGAAGTGTAAGTGCAGCCTGTCTTTAAGCCAGGCTACTGCCACTTACTGGTGATCTGTACCTCTTTGGAAAACTAATCTACGCTGCATTTAAAGGCAGGAAGCAGAGTTTGAATGAAAATGCAGTACCATGGCTAGAGGACACAGCTCTCACACCTTCTGCAGCTCCAGAATAAGTGCTATGTTTTAAAAATATATATGTATGTGTTGGCAACATTGAAAAGGGGGCTAAAAAAACATCCCCCACAGAAGTGAGAGCAGCAGCAAAAGAAACGTTAGCGCCCTGCTGACGGGAACAATAGAGCATATGGACATCACACTGCGCTTGCCAAGCAGACAAGGGCAGGATGATCAAAATGGAGTCAATCTGCTTCTCTAATAGCAGAAGAATCGCCTGCGTGAACAGTGTCTCCAAGTGTGCAACGAGGCTCTTTAATTGCCTAAGAAAGGAGAGAGAGAGGGCTTGGTTCACATTTTAGCCAAGCGGACTTCTTGCTGGGGGCCTTTATATCAGAGCACTTTCTATGGTGAGTCTCAGGTGGCCACCATGTGTGGATCGACCCACCTGAGTCCTGGCACTAAAACAAAACATCCCACGGCAAGAGCTCTCACCCCAAAACCATTCTTGGGTGTCACCAGGGTGGAGCTTATTCAACCCGCATCATAGAATGAGATCTACAAAGCTCAGCTCAGGCCAAGTTTCCTCAATGTCCACCAGACAACTTCCTGCTTCCTGCAGATTTCCTTCCAAATTCAATCCCTTTCCTCTTCAGGAAGTCTATTAGCACAAAAAATTATAAACCCCGAAGTTAACTTTTCTTTTCTTTTGTAAATGTTGCACCTTTATTGATGCTGGTAATTGAAAGGGGAATGCAGATGGCTTGAGGCAGCCCATCACCTTTTCTGAGAACCACCTGGAAATATATTTCCTGTTGCTGTGGGGTGATGAGCAAGTTGCTCTCATAAACACCATGTTTGATTGGCACCCTAGTATCCTGTTCCCCCCACATAAGGACTTTCCAATCCAAAAAGCACACTGTAAGTAGAGGACTTGGGTCCTTTATTCTTTGTGACTAAAATACTGTACACTAACACAACACCCAAAGTTATGTTTAAACCACGGAACCTTCCTCTGATCTCCAGACTCGTATCTAAATGCCTGTTCAGCATCTCAACTTGGTCATCAGACGGGCATTTAAAATTGTGCCGCAAAGACACTGGTATCTCTTAATCCACTGCCTCCTGTGCAGTCCAAAGTACATCATGTTTCACCTGGACAACCGTGGAACTCTCCTCGATTATTATTCTTCCAGCCCTGAGTTCCCTATCATCTATTTTCTAAACAAAAGCTGGAGTATGTTTAAAATGCTAATTGTATGACTTTCCCTCTTAAAATGCTTAAGTAATTCCTCAGTGCACTTCCACTGAAAGCTAGACTCTTTTCCATTGCATTTGAAACCACGGGCAAGTCCCTGTCCCCTCTAATTTTAGCTTTTCTGCACAATTCTCTCCATCATCCACAGAGCCACTGTCACAGTGGCCTCCTTCCAATTCTTTGAGCGTGCAAAATAGTTTCTGCCTCAATGCCTTTGCACAAGTCATAACACTCCTCCCCTACTCCTTCCATGGTTCTCTTTTCCCCTTTCCTCTGCTCACAGCTGAAATGCCATTCCCTCAGAACTTTTTGTGATAACTCTCTCTAAGCAGAGTTCTCTGCATCCCTCCACAATTATTGTCCATCCATAGACAATCTCCCATGTCGTCCCAAACACTCTGTATGAGGGGAGAAGAGCGAAATCCGTTCCATTTACCACTGTCAACTCAGTACCTGGCAAATGTCCGACGCATAATAGGCACACAGTAAATATGAGCTGAATGAATGAATGTGCCAAATGAGAAAAGGGAGCCAAAAGCATTGAAAAAGAAAAAGAAGAAACAAAGGAGGAAAGAATAAAACAAGAAGGCAAATGGGCATCAGTATAAACTTAGATGATATTAGGCAGAAATAGAAAATGTTGCGATAGTATGTGCCGGTTATGGAAGAAGGAAAAATCACAATGTTAGAGTGTAGTTTCCTGTAAGACATAATTTTAACATAACAAAAAACCACCCACCCACCCAATCAAACAACAACAGCAACAAAAAACATGTTTCTCTACAAAAACCGTCCAATATAAATGACCTTCAGGAAGATTAATGTGAACATAATTGTATTGGTCAAGGCAATGTTAACCACTGTAACAGATAAACCTACAAATCTCAGTGGCTTAACAGGAAAAAAAAGCTTATTTCTCACTCTCATAAGAGCCCTCGTGGGAGTTCCTCATTGGGTACATCTCCTTGAAGAGATGTATCAGAGACTCAGGCTCTGCCATTTTCAACGTGTAGCTCCCGATGTCACTCTAGCGGCTGACTCCATTCCAGCTAACTAGAAAGGGAAAAGAAGATGAAGGGTCATGAATGGGAAGCTTTTACAGGCCAGGCCCAGAAGTGGGGTATGTCATTTCAGATCACGTTCCGTTGACTGAAACTCAGTTCATGCCTCACCTAACTGCAAAGGAGGGCTGGGAAATGGAGTTGAGCTTTGGGTTCAGGAAGTAGAGGAAATCAGGTGGTGATCTGTGTCACCGTATTCTTCAACTTTGAAGGATGCCTTTTAAATATTTTATTCAAGTTGTCAGTTATGCGAAAAGAAATGATGTTTATAGCATATGACTGGCAACTCTAAAAATAGAATGAGCCCATTTAGCACATATTTTGTAATAAAAATTTCTTCAGGTGCCATAGGGCACCTTCCTTGAGGTCCTAGTCAGACTCCTTCATTCACAAGTGAGCTGCAGAAGACAGCGAAACGTGCTCTCTGCTTGAGTCCTTAAAGTGTTAATGTGCAAGGTCTGTGTGCAGAAGGCAAGCTGCCATAGATCTCACTGACTTTGGCAGCAACTCAGGGGTTATATTTTTCTCAGGGATGAAATATTCTTGGATAATTGTTCCAACATGTGAGACCCCCCCAAAAAAAATTCTTTTTTTTTTTTTTTTTTTGGTAGAAAAGATCTCAGGAAATAGAAACAGACAAAAAAAAAAAAAAAAAAAAAAACCCTACTAAGTTATCTAGTCCATCTCTTGAGAATCCAAGCAGATTTATACACTTCAAGATACTTCACAGGATAATCCACTTGTAAGTGCAAGAGCCAGCTATGGACCTCCCTGTCAGCCTGCCTTTATGGTACATGACACACAACCACATGCACGTGCACAATCATCATCTCTCTCAAACACAGGCTGAATTGGCTTAAGGGGTGTGCATAGACTGAACAGATGCCTATGTAATATGGTATGAGGGATGCTGGAAAAAGACACCATGTCCAAAAATAGCTCCTCACCTAGCGTGTAACACTTTCCTAAAATTCTGTTATGAAAGAACACATGATATGAACCTCTTACCTTTGGGTGAATTAGGTTACCAGACCCTTCTCCTCAAGAATGCCTTGCCAAGATCAGAACATTAATATTTTAAAGGCAAAATAAAATGGAAAAAGATAATTATGGTGTATGCAATCCTGTCCAGGAAGAGGAAGCCGGGGAGGCTGCTCTGGGTACCTGCAAATGCAAACTAACTGTGCAGAAAAGACATTTATGCTATTCTCAGATGCTGATGTAGATATTCAAGCTCTTTCACTCGTATTAAATTCAATTATGGCAATTCAGTTCTGCAAGATCAGTGAAAAACTATATTTTATTCCATTTTGACTTCTGAACAGATTCTTCTAACCAAATCATGGAATCTATTTAAACCATATTTATGGGTCTTTGGCCTATGACTCCCTCCTGAATCATATTTTCTTCCCATCCCCCCATCTCACAGATGAGAAACTGAGGCCTGGAGGCATTAAGAGCTCACAGTGTCAGAGCTAGAACTATAACTCAAGTCTCTAGAATTCTCTGTGTTTTACATTGTGTGATGGTATTTAGCATTTATACTACAGTCTTTCTCAGTGCTGGCAGTTTGAGTTAAAGAGTACGGTAAGTGTCTGCTCTCAAACATCTTATCTTTGGAGGAGATTAGACCTACACATACCAAATAATTAGAAAAAATGATGTCAATGGGACAGACATTTTCCCATTCTTGATGTTTCCTTCCCATCAAAGGGATGAAAAAGTGTACTTCTGGGCTTCACTCTGATCTTGCACAGGTAGAGTTCCTTATCTTACAGTTTAACTTGGATAGGATCACTGGGTATGCATAATTTTGCTCTGTCCTTCCTCTTGTGAGCAATCCTTACTGAACAGAATTCAAGTTGCCCCGTGCATCTCCATGCCCACTATGGAACTTTAGTTACAAAGACTAATCTACTCTCAGGCTATGCTAAGCCCCTCAATGCAGTCTTTCTCTTTTGTTTTATTTTTTAAGTCATTTACTTCTATATTGTGAAATAAAAGTTCTGTTTATTGGTGTCGACTTGGACAATAATCTCTGAAACTCTTGGGACTCAAAACAAGGGTGAGTTCTTAGAAAATGCAAAATGCAGGCCTATGATATCACTTTAGAAGCATAGATGTAGAGGAAAAGAGGCTGTTACAATAAGGAATACTTCAACAGACCAATTAAGACACTGGACGAGCAGACAGACAAGAAAATTTGTGTTGAGGAAGAGAAGCCTAAAATCTTACCTCTAGAATAAACTTTCCAAATCAGAGATTGAAAACTTAATGTCTTCCAAGAGCTAGGGAGGTAAAAACATAAATATGTGCAGCAAATAATTATGATAATAAAATAGATTAAGTCTGTGGCAACTAATGATCAAATGAGTTCATGCTCCATCTAAACATATGTAAACTTTCTCTAATTTTTTATGGTAATGAACAGGCTAATTGAACAAAAAAAATGCATCGATGAGAATATCTAATTGTCCCTTTTTATATTATTCCTAAAAAGTAGGTGTCCAACCTATGCCAAGTGATACCACTTCCAGAGGTGAGCCATGCTGTCAGGTTCTGCTTTGATGATCAGAAACTATTCTTTCACAGAAACAAATCTTCCTCCTGGAAGCTCACACCTGGCCCTTGATAATTTCATCCCTAAGGTCCTACAGTCTAGCCAGTTCCACTCATACCGTAGACATTCACTGGAATGTCAGAAATCAGTGTTTTTTTGTCTCCTTCTGAGTGTCCTCTTAGAACATGCTTTTTATTCCTTTCACCATCCTTGCTGTTCTCCTTTGAAAAAACATTTGGTTCCATCTGGGTTCTTTTTAAAGTATGGTTCCCAACATTTTATAGTATACAATATTATAGGTATTTTAGGTAATATAGGTATTATGGTTGATTTCATACCAGTGTAATAGAATATGGAATTATAACTCCCAGTTTTCTGCATACTTTATTTATTCCTACTGATGCCACCTAAAATCATATTGCTTCAAAATGGGGTTAATACTGACTACACCTCTAGATAATCTTTATTCATGTTGCTGGTAAGTCCTTATACTTGAACAGCACAATACAGGATATTTTTCAAGTTCATTTTCACCTAGTTAGGGCTGGCCCCTTACTATATTGAACAAAATGCAACAAACATTTGAGTACCCATTGTGTGCCTTTTGTTTCTTTGGGTGCTAAGAATTAGAAATAAATAAGATAAAGTTCCCTGCCATCAGAGTTCACAGGCTGCCAGTACACTAAGTAGTAAATATAAAGATACCACAAAATTATAAACACTAAAATCGCATACTTATGGAAAATGCCATGGTAATAAAGATAAGGAAGCGTTTAATCTTATTAGGAGGGTTATGTGCATTAAGAAAAACTATAGAGACAATATGACATTTAGCTAGGCCTTGAAAGATGGGTAGGAGATTTTTGCTTATTTTATTTTATGAAGAGTTTATATTTTTTAGCACAGTTTAAGGTTCACGGCAAAGTTGAGGGGGAGATACAGATATTTCCCCTATACCTCCTAATTTTCTACCCCTGTTATCAATATCCCACACCAGAGGGGCACATTTGTTACAATTGATACATTGATACATCATAATTATCCAAAGTTGATAGTTTACCATTCATTCTTGGTGTTGTACATTCCACAGAATTAGAAAATTGCATAATGACATGTATCCATCATTTGGGTATCACACAGAGTATTTTTATTGTCCTAGAAAAACCCTCTATGCTCTGTCTCTTCACCCCTTCCACCTGCCCACCCCTCCTGAACCCTGGAATCCTCCAATATTTTTCCTGACCTTGTAGTATTGCCTTTTCCAGAATCAAAGTTGGAATCACACAGTATGTAGCTTAGTTGGATTGGCTCTTTCACTTGGTAATATGCATTTAAGATTCCTGCATCTTTTGTCATGGCTTGATAGCTCATATACTTAGCACTAAATAATATTCCTTTGTCTGGATATATCAGAATTTAGTAACCCATTCCCCAATGGAAGAACATCTTGGCCACTTCCAAGTTTTGGCAATTATAAAGATGCTATAAACATCCAAGTGTAGGTTTTTGTGTAGACATAAGTTTCCAACTCGTTTGGGCAAATACCAAGGAGAACGATTATTGGATTGTATTATTGGATTGTATAAATAGGAGTGGCTTTTCCCAGCACTTGTCCAAATTTGGATTGAAACTTTGAACTTTTAGTGAAAAGAAAAAAGGAATAAGTAGCTTTTTCAGGAGCAGGAAGATCTGCAGTACAAGATTATTTTTGGTTTATGAGGCCCTTGAAAAAATTTATCAAGGTGTGAAAAGGCAGGACACATGAAGGACTAGGCAGGCTAGAGCATAGGGTACATGGAAAGTAATGGGAAGAACTAAAGGCTGACAGTCAAGGCTGAGAAACATGGGCTCCCTGCTGAAGGCAATGGGAAACCTTCAAGAACTTTTAAAGGAAAGGAGTGACACTCTATCTTGTCCATTCTGATTCACCAATCATAATATTCACTATTCCTATCAGATTCTTGCCTTCTGCCTATTTGATAGTGACTTATGTATTTTGTCCAAGTCTTTGATTAAAATGTTAAACAGGACAGCCCAGCTAGGAGAAAGGTGCCTTCATGTTTATACCATCCATTCACCTGACAATGGAGGAAAGGAAGGAATCTAAGGACAAGTGTGCCATAGTTTGCACATGAAAGAATGCTAGGATTTAGTGACAATATCCTGGTGATGCAGGAGGATGGACAGTCAGGATCAATGATAACTTCAAGTCTTTAGCCTGGGTGAATGGGAAAATTGTAGTTCCAGAATTAGCGAGATTTTGGAAAGAGAGAGAGGTTAGGGGAAATGCACTGATTCTGGATTGATACCTACTGAATATCAGGAGTCAGTAGGACCATAGGATACAAAGGCTCGAAGCCTGTCGTAAATTCACAACTGAAACTTGGGTGAGAGATCATTGCTGAACACCTAGATTGGGAGGTCATCCCCTTGTATGGATATCTGAATCCCTGAAGGCAGATACCATTTTGCAGGGGAGCAGAGTTGAAAGGTTAAAAACAATTAACATGATTTATTTTGCTCACATCTATTATGAGTAGGTAGATGATACGAACCGGTTTATGAATTTCTCTTATCCATCTTTAATGATCCAGGAACATGTGGAGAAGATTATTAGATGAGTTGAAGAAAATGTCAAACATTCAAGGATTGTCATTATTAGACTGAGTCTTCTCCACATAGTTGTGAGTCAAAGAAACCTGACTGAACCCAGGCTTTCCTCTATGCTCTGAGTTTAAAATGATGTTCATCTGAAAAATGAATTTTCTTCCTTAAAATGCCCTCACAGATAGAAAATGGCAATGATAAGAACACAACCTAAAAATACAGGGATGCCACTTGTATTTTATTTATATCTAATAATGTAGGCTTTTATTATTTACCATGAAGCCATAGAAACAGTCAGATTCTATTTATTAGTTTGTCATTGAGCTTTCATTAATCTTCCTTCAGCCTACCTTCAATGCTTGCTTCTGACCGAGTAGGAGGAGGGTAAGTATGTTATATGAATACAGGATATACTTTACTTTGTTTCACAAGCAGTTCTCCATGGAAAAGGTATGATTTTTAAGGATTTGCTCATAGTAGAAAATAATTGCTGGAAACCCCATTTCTTCATTTCTTACATGTCTCACTTAGAAAACTCATCTCTCCAATCACTCTCAACTACTAGGAAAAGGTGGATTTGGTATTGGTTTTTGGAAAATGACTTTACAATTAAATTAAAATTCTGGTACAAAATTGTTTTTCCACTCAACATTTCTGTTCCTCAGCATCCCCCAACAGACACGCACACATGTGTGGGCACACACTGTCCCACTGCATCCTCTTATTTGAGATTATTAATCTGATGGTGAAGGGCTTTCATTAATATTGTTCTCCTTTAGCAGAGGTCAACCCTGCTCAGAATCACCTTCAAAATAGCTTGACCATTGACTAAATGTATACATTTTAAAAATATTGTCAGTCAGCATCAAATGCATTTGCCCATTTAAAATGAGTTTTGTTTCAACGCACTTTGCTGCCATCCATGGTAATTGGAAAGTCAGTTTGAGATATCTTCTAATGTGCTTTTTAAAATTGACCAAGGCTGCAGCAGCAGCTTCTTAAACCAAATATAACTAATTTCTATCTGTCCAACCTGATCACTGTAGGCTGACAGTCTCTCGTATTCTTTATTTTTAACGTATGTGAGGGTTTTTTTCCAATAGAGTATATAGTCCTTTTATCTCTCTGTTCTCTGTCTGCAAATTGGCATTTTCTGTCTTCTAGGAGTCTCATTACCATTCGATGATTTTTCTCCACTTCACAATAAAGGCACTAAACTGGGACACCCACAAGAAAACACACAACTACCTATATAGCACTTTTCTTTCACCGCATCTTCCTCCATGTGGTCTTTATGGTTTCAATAGCTCTCAAGTGTCAAGAGAGACCTGAAACTTTTCAACCGTTGGCTGCCTATCTCATTCACCCTGCTTTCCTCCCAGGCAGCATCCTAAGTAGAATGGAATGTTGAAGCACCTGATTGGCTCGTGGACAGAGTATTCATTCTCCAGGAATGCCCTGTAGATACCAATTGAAACTGCATCATCCATAAAAGTAATCCATAGACCCATTTGCTTTTCATTTTTGGCTTATGATAGCAATAATGACTATAACACAGGGCCCAGGAATTGATGACCAGCTGGGGTTAATGGCCCTTGGCTGCACTGTGGGCTCTCAACTCCCCCAGCTGGTCATTAATCCCCAGGAAATGCCCCATACCTTGATCGTTATTACTTAATTAATGCCTCTTTCACTTTCAGCCTAAGTGGTCATAGCACTGTAACCCTAACAGCAGCTTGCAGTTGGAACTGTGTATTTCCACTCAAATACTAGAATTCCCTATGGCTGCATACATATTTTAAATTTTCCTGGAATAGTTGATTATATTTGCCTTGGGCTTCTACCCCTTAGGAAGGCGGCAGGGGGTGGAGTGGTCATCGTGGTGAAGGTTTATTTTTCAAGTAAAATTTTGCTACTTGCATATCAGAGCTACAAGGTCAAAAGAAAAGTGGAATGTGCTCACCTAGCCCTTTGTTTCTAGGTCATCGGGATTGGTTGTTCTTTCAGAGATCTAAATACAGAAAAATAAAAGGGATGAGAGAAGGGAACTGTCACTTCTGCAGTTGCTTAGTACAGATTTCACAGTCCTTGAAATGGCATAACAACAGAATTTATCCCACTGTTGGAAAACTCCAAGTGTCTTCATAACTAGTTAAACATCACCTGGAATAAATATTCTCATAGTATTAACACTATTATGTATCACATTTTCAGAGATTGTTGTAGGCTATCACCAAATAATGAGTTACCAAGCTGACAAAGAAGGTAGATTTTCTTCGATTTGGTGTGACTGGCAAATGCGACTACGGAAAAAATATAAGGAGAGTTTTGTCTGAGCACACAATTACCACAAGGAACAGGCCAGATGCTGCTTTGGGACAGCTGGGTTTATATACAAAGAACTGCCTGCCTGTTTATGAACCAGATACCAACCCCAAGTGATTTTAACTTCTTCTGTCTCAAGTAAAGGTCTACAATTATTCTCAGCAGAAGCATAAAAGAAATGCAGTCCTTCTTTCTTCTCTGTATTCTGAGAGAAACTGATGTTATCTGGAGAAATATGTTTCTAAGAGATTAGCAGTGATTCATGACCATCAGAGGCTCAAGTGTGTAGAACAACTTAGAGATCATTTGGGAAGATCCAAACTGTAATGCTTTATCGTAAAGTTTACTTAGAGAATCACATATCTCCAGGATGAATGTTATAAGTAGAAATGTACTCTTACCACTGGAATCACTGAATCTTAGGACTAGAGAAAGCATTTACAGTCATTTAGCCCCCAGACTCAACTTTATACAGGATTAAGCATAAACTAACTCCCATAGATAAAAATCTATCCAGAATATAGCTGTGTGACTACTTCCCTAAATGTATCTTAATGATAAACAGTTGTAACTGATGGGTAATTTCTCCTTGTACTCAAGTTTTAGTTCATTTTCTTTTCTTCTATCTTCAGTTCACATGGAAATTCCTTGTCTAGCCTTGAAGATTTTTATTAAATTGACTTCTCTTCTGAGCCCTTAAAGACAACAAAGTACCAATTCCTTTATCCTTTCGTCTGAAGTTTTATTTCCCTACAAATTCTTCTCATCTTTGTGTCACTAGCTCCTTTCAGTTTCCTAAGATCTCCTTCTGGTTGTGTGTTTGTAGATTTCTTGTCAGTCACGTGTTAGGATCTGAATAATGCAAGGCATTAATTGAGGACTGCCTCATGGATCATGATGCTGCACTGAATCACAAAATATGAGAGTCTAGGTTCTTTGCTGTTGATAACCTGTCAAATACCTGAGGGGCCTCAGTATGGGTGCCCGGCCTCATTTTTGCCAACCCTTCTATTCTGCAGGCACAGAGAGTATTTACTATGATTGCACATTGCACTAGGCATGGAGTGTACAGAGATTCAAACAACAAAAATAAAGGTAGAGTCCATGCCAGGACAGAATTCACCAATGACTGCAGGAGATACATAGACAAACTTCAGAGCAACAGATCTGTCTCTAATATAAAGTTCAGAGGACCATGGAGTGATACATGGGAGGGACACCTAACTTGACCTGGAGACTTAGGGACCTTCCCTCACCACCAGAAAGATAATATGGAAACTGTATTGTAAAGAAGGAAAGGGTGGTAATGAAAAGGGAAAAGAAGAGTATTCCAGGGAGAGGAACAGCATTTATAAAGGCATAAAGATATCAAAATAGGTGCCTGTGACAAATGAACCAGATGTCATTCCTATTGGTTGTACGGCCTCTTCTGATCACTTAATTCCCAAGTTATTTCTTGTTGAACCTTCCCAACTCTGATCCTTTTTCTCTCTGTGGATGCCATTTTCCACCTGCCTCTATAATCCTCCCATTTCTGCAGCTGGTTTTCTGAGCAGGTCTGGTTTCCAGGGTTATCTCTGTCCCTGTCTGATCAGCCTGATAAGCTCTGTGCTTCCATTCAGGACTCTGCTTAGCTTTATCCTGGACATCTGTTAGGTGGCCTTATTCCAACAGTGACACATCCCAGACTTGCATTGTAAACTACTGTGTATTGTTGATTTGGGGGGAACTTATATGTTCAGTAACATACAGTTAATTCTATAGCTATGCTTAAATCCAGCCAATCTCTTCCAAATACGTATGTTATTTTTTCCTTTGTGACTTTAACCTTAGGCTTAACCACCAAAGTGAGTTATATACACCATAAAAGAGCTGCATGACATTTAATTCATCACTAATGAAGATGTTAAACACCAATAAGAATATAGGATAGCCTTGGCTGTGAAAATTGTTCACATTTTATTTGCTAATACTTGTGTTGTAAGTGAAGCAGTCTTACTCGCATGTCTTTAATCATACACCACATCTAATTGAAGATGATTAAGAGAATAAGTCTACAGAGTAATTCTAAACATTCCATACATTCTCTTCAAAACTATAGTTTATTTCTGAAAACTAAGCATTATCTGAAATATGTAAATTATTATACCTGGTAGGTTATGATGGTAAACAATATAAATCCAGATATGCACAAAGGATTCATCTTAAAATATTTAATGAACCTTTCAGAATAATTTTAGAACTACAGAAGATTTCAAGAATGTTAGAGAGTTCCCATATACCTCATACCCAATTTCTACGATAACATTCATCACAACTAATACCAATAGTGATACTTCAGTAATAACTGGGATTCATACTTTATTTATATTTCCTTAGTTTTTGCCTAATGTCTTCTTTTGGTTCTAGAATCCTATCCAGGATACTACCTTATATTTAGTTATAAAATCTTCTTAGGCTCCTCTAGACTATGAAAGTTTCTCAGACTTCTCTTATTTCTGATGACCATGACAGGTTTGAGGGTATGGGCCAAGTATCCTTGTACAATATCCTTTAATTTAGGTTTGTCTGATTTCCTTCTCATGGCCACACAAGAATTAGGGGATTTAGGAAGAAATTCCACAGAGGTAAGTTGCCATTCTCATCACATGATATCAAGGATATATGCTATCAAAGTGACCACTGATTACTGATGACTTATCAACACGGCTTATGCTTAACCTTGGCCACCTTGCTAAAGCTATGTTTGTTGTTTTTTTCCACTGTAAATTATTCTTTTCCTCCTTTTCTATACTTTACTTTGTAGAACAGAGTCCATATGAGCACCTTAACATTTAAGAAGTAAAGAATTATGTTCCACCTCCTCAAGGGGGAGTATCTCCATAAATTAGTGGGAATCGTTCAATGGATACTGTTTCTGTGTATAAAATTCACTCAGTAATAATGTATATAATCTATCGCTATTTGTATTTTTAAAAGAACACTAGATAGATCAATAAGTAGAGATAGAGGTGTATAAGACTATGTAATGCACATGGAAGGCCACATAAGAAACCAAGAGCCACATTCACTTGCCTTTGGGGGGAGGAACTGAAACAGGAGGAAAAGACACCTCATTTACAACTCAGTACAATAAAACAATTTTGTATTTCTAAAATTATTTATTCTGTCCTTCTATTTTTTAAGTCTTTAAAATGTAAAATGTAATCATCTATGGGACTAGGTAAAATCAGTGGAAAGGAGAAAGGAATGGTCACATTGTTTTATAGATATTGTTTTTATAATGAAGAATAGTATCAGATCAGTGATCTCAGTGATCATTCTTACCACCTCAAGACAGTATGTTTCAAAGTATACAAGTGAAAAGCCAATGTTAGTGGCTGGTTTTGTTAATGAATAGTATATGCCAGAGTTGTGTGTCTGTGTTTGGTAGTAGCAATTGGGCAAGAATCAATAGCCTGATTAAAAACAGAAAGCCCAAGAGTCTTCTAAACCTAAAAAGTTGATTTGCTATTTTAGTACATGTCACTGAATGCACAAACTACCTCGGTCGCCAGATTTACTAGCAGAATTACCTTCCATCTAGGTTTCAACAAAGATTAATACTGGCATTGATAAGGAGAAACACTGTGCTAGGTTATTCCCTTGAAAGGTGCTTTTCTCTATATTATATGACCAGTGATTCTCAAGGGATAAATAATTTGAATTGTGTATAGATGCACTACAGAAATAGTGTCTGTTTGTTTTGCATTTGTACTGGAGTAAGCTTTCACTTTTTCATATAAGATATGATTTAATTACATTTGATACTGGGGTTATGTTGCTCAATGGTTCATTAAAGAGAATAAACTAAAGGATTAAATACAAAAAGAAACTTTATGAAATTGGAGAGCAAGATTTTGTGGCAAGAGTTAATATGGATGAACTAAGAATCATCAAAATGAAATCTAAATTAAAATGAAATCTCTCTGTCAGACATCTAAATCTAAATGTCTGACAGAGAGAGAGAGAGAGAGAGAGAAATGTGATAGTATTTAAAAAAAAGATTAAAATTGACCATTTCTGACTAGTAAGAAGGGAGGAATAAGCAGACATTGAGCAGAAAATGAATGTATTAGATCCCTGAGAGCAGGAAGTTCTTTAGATTTCTACATAGAGCTTTGTATAGATTAAGCAGTTTTAATTTTGATTGCATGGCCTTCTATAGACTATCACAGTGTCTAAAGATGCTGATTTTTTACATGATACATAAATAATCAAAGACAAAAAGGAAAACTCATAAGGCTGACCAAGGAAAATAGGTCAGAGAAACAAGCACAGAGTAAAATGTTTTTAGAAAGTTGGGCTATTGTGAGCCCATTTTAGACTTTGTGGTCATCTCAAGAAGGCAGAGCTTCCCTTCAGTTTAACTCATATGATCTGAAACATCTTTTAAAATTATATCCATGATCATTAGACAAAGCCCACACTATATAAAATTCTATGCCAAATTTAAACTAATATCAAATGAGCTCTCTCTGCTTTCTCTGCCATACATAGTATAATAAACTGGCTGTTCTTTAATTGGGAGGGGGCTATAACTTAATCCCTATGCCAGCCCACTATAAAATTTTATCAGTGCTGCTCCAGTAAGGGCGGATACAGAAGTAATGTTGTCTCCTCCTAATATGTTATTTTAGATCAGTGTCAGATTCACAATTGAAACTAAAAAGTCTTTTAAGATGAAACCCTTACTCTACAACTTTAGCAATAATTGCAATAAATTTAGAATTTGTACCATGGCAAAGCTTAGCAAATTAGGTGACATTTAAATGAATGCATTACATATCCCTAAAATCCTAAGTGGATAATATGTATGGAGGAGGAATGATTTATCTGATTGAAAAGGCAATGTCATTCTAATTTCTAGACAATGTGTTAATTACTAGGGCATATAGTGACCAACATACAAATGATCTTAGTCATATTGTATTTTAAGATACAAAATAAGTTTTTTTATTGCAATTATACTATCAAAATGCTATTAGGTCATATGGATTCTGGTCTAAAAACAGAATCTATTCCATCTAGTGTTTCAGTATTTCTAGTAGATAAGACTATGTCATTAGGAACTATATATTGATTTTAATTAGAACAGGCATGCCACCATTAATATGAGTTGTGATGCCACTAAGGCAGTCATCGAGGGAGGATTAATTAATTAATTGTAAATTAATTAATTGAGAGCAAATCAAATCAAACTAGAAAAATGAATACAGAACTTGGGGAGGGGAGTTAAACTCAAAACAGATTGAAAACCCAAGACAGTTTAAATTGTTTATCAAGACTGAAAAAAATTAAGCAACTCATTAAAAGAGAGGATCTGTTGTTTTTAAGAAAGCAAAACAATGACAATAAAGCAATAAATTAAGTTCAAACATTTTCCTTAAAAATGATATATGAAATTCTAAACTTACTAAGATTTTTTTTCATTCTCTGTTATAGACCCAGAGAAATGATTTGCAGTATGGGGTACTTAATAACACTCATCACAGATTTAATCACTTCATTTTCGGTTCATAGCTAAAGAGGAAACTCACTCAAATGCTTAAAAGGAAATGAATACACTAAATTGAAGGCAAAGCCTATTATAAGGAGAGAGTCATACCCCTTTTTTATGAGTTTACCTCTAGTTACTAGATTCCAGTGTTTATGAAACTCGGTGCTTCAGAACTGATCAACATAGATGGATGACTAATAAGTGAGGTTGGTATTTGGAGAAGAAACATTAAACGTAAGTAAACTTTACAAATTCAACTATACAAAATATACATATAGGTGGGAAAAAGCTAAGAATAATATATTAAAATGAAAATATTTGCAATATAGGGTCATAGTTTTATTTAAAAATGTGTTTAATATTTCTGTGCCTGCACATACACACATGCACACTCACAAATCAGAAGGTTTCCTAATGACCAATGAAGGATTGTGTGTCAATTCTAACCTATTAGTTAGAATTGAGATAAAATACGCCAAAATGAAAATTAAAGTCAGATGTGTATGGAACTTGGATTAAAACAAAACAAAACAAAACAAAAACCCTCTTCTAAGTAGTTTAGTAGTTTTCACTTTTAAACTATGCCTTTCCAGTGACAGGGAATTAAAAATGAATGCCAGTAAGAGAAATCCTGTTCACCATGGCTGTACCTGCCTGCAAATAGGATGTTATCTCTGCTAAAATATAAGCAGAAACCAACTGTAATAAGCAGTGCTACGCTTTACTAGATCTTTGTTATATAAGCAATGAGCAGAGTGGCAAAGGGCAAGTGGTAAGGAAAGGAAACGCCTATATGCCTTTAACAGGTTTAGAGGCTACTTTAGTCAAATGAACAGACTGCATTACACCATAGACTTGTCTGACTGAACCTTAAAGGTATGGTAAGATATGGATCTGCCTACAATAACTGCCTGTAATCACAAGAGTCAGCTGTATTTTGTCCTAGAATAGTTGACAGTGAACCTGTAGAAACTGTGAAAGGGTACTGTAATTTCTCAAATAAGAATTAGTTTGTTGGGCAGCCCTGGTGGCTCAGCAGTTTGGCGCTGCCTTCAGCCCAGGGTGTGATCCTGGAGTCCTGGGATCGAGTCCCACGCCAGGCTCCCGGTGCATGGAGCCTGCTTCTCCCTCTGCTTGTGTCTCTGCCTCTCTCTCTACTCTCTCTCTCTCTCGCTCTCTCTCTCATGAATAAATAAATAAAATCTTTAAAAAAAAGAATTAGTTTGTTAATTTAATAACTACTGTGCATATGCTATAACTCGTGCACTGTTTAGGAGACTAGGATATATTGATAAATAAATACTTCTGTCCTTGAGAAGTTTATATCCTGGCAGATTGACACAGAAAGCAAAACAAAACAAAAGAAGCATAATAAGTAATGTTTTATATTAGAAATAAGTTGGTGAAAAAGAAAAGGTAGATCAGGGTATGGAAGACTGGGAGAAAGGCTAGAACTGATGTGATTATCACTGTGCTTGCTCTCATGATGGTCAGGAGACAAGGGAAGAAGCAGACAGACGAGTTAAACAGAGATTGTGATAATCCAGAAGAAAAATGATGAAGGGTCAAATCAGAGTGGTGGCTCTAAAGACAATAATCAAATTCTAAATATATTAAAACAGTAACACCAATAGGATTTGCTAATGTGATAGATGTGGGATATGAAATGAGAAGGGGGTATGTCCAGGATGACACTATGGTGTATGGCCTAAGCATTTGCAAGAATAGTGTTGCCTTTAACCGAGATGGGGATTAAGTTTATGATGTTCAGATTTGGGCGTGTTGAATTTGAGATGAATAGTAGATATCCAAGAAAAAATGTAAAGTAAACAGTTGAATTTAGGAATATGGAGGAAAGAGGCCTGGACTAGATGTACAAACTTGGGAGGTTGGGCATAAAAGTAGTATTTAATCACATGATACTGGATATCACTAAGAGAATGAGTATTGACAGAGAATTGAAGGGGACCAAGGACTAAACACTGGATCACACCAGCATTCTAGTCCTTGAAGAAAAGAGGAGGAATAGACAAAAAAGATTGATAGATTGACAAATGAGGTAGGGAGAAACCTGACAGGGTGTGGGGTCCTGGAAGCCAAGTGCAGAAAGTGTCTCCAGGAAGGAATGATCAAATAAGTTGATATGTAGTTGTGAGTGAATGGAATAGATTCATAAGATTCTAAAATTAGAATTTTAATTATAATTCTCACTCATTAGAATTAAATAAAATATCAATTAAATAAAGCTCACTTATCAGCAAAGTTTCACATGATCATGAGCTCTAGAGTTAGGCAAGAATTCAAATCCCAAATTCATCACTCACTATCCTCAGCTAGTTGCTTCATGATTTCTGAGGCTGGTTTCCTAGATAACTGCCTCACAGACCTTCTGTGAAATTCAGTGAAACAATTTGTGTAAAATCACCTATGAAATGACTGTGAAGTAATGAGTGCTTATCATTTAAAATGCATAATACAAATGTTAATATGAACTTAAATATTATATAATTGACATATATACATTATAAAATTATATTATTCATTATATTATATATCATATGATCTCTGCTATTGGTTATATTACTCATAATTTATTTACTCATTTGATCTTTTAGTTATGCATCAAATACCCTTTAGCATTTACTCTTTGCCAGGCAGGCACCTAAGAAAACAAACATTGACAAAACATGGAACTTATCATTCCTGTAATTTAAAATAGACTAGATTCTGCAACCGGTACTCTACAGAATTTATTCTCCTATTTCATGTGAGGAATTTGAGTAGTGTATCTATCACCTATCAGGTAGGTGACCTTAATATAAATAAGTCACTCAAACTCAATGACCCTCAGAAAAATGGAGACACATTGTCTCTATTTGCAAGGTGGTTAGAAAGATTAGCCGATCCAGTAGATATTCTTGCATCTATTACCAAGTAGGCATTCACAGTCTAGGTCTTATTAGTACTATAAATTCTGTTCATTCTGTCAAAAAAATGTAGACTTTCTTAAAGTAAATAATTCATGTTTTTCACTTTTACTGGAAGTTGACACATTTTTAAGACAGCATAAACTGACACCCTGATAAATAATCTTCCATTTGTTAAAATTTACTTCATCCTGTCTCATTTCACAAAGAATTTGAGATAGCTTAGAAGGAGATTATGTAAAGTTATAACAATGATAGAAGCATAAAATCAAGAATGCATTTATACAGAACCTATATATGCTTTCATATCTGTTTAATAAATTTTTATGGTGGACTTCAAATTTAATTCTGAGCTTCCTGGCAGCCAACACTAAAGGGAAATAGCAGTTGAACAATCTCATTATCAACAAAGAAGAAGATTCTAGATTCTCATTAAAGAAATAAAGTTTGCTTAGCATTAAACTCTAAAAGATATTTCTTAGTCCAGTCCTCATATAGGATATATGGAGTGATACAGATTGTAACTGTAGTTATTTTTGTAACAAATGTAGTTATCAATTTTATAGAAATGTTTCTTAACAACTCTTAACTAAATGTTTCTTAACAACTCTTAACTAAAAAATTGAGTCCTGATGTAAAAAAATAATTGAGTAATAATTCTGTGAAAATGTAGTCCAAATATGGTAATATCAGACTATTTGATAATCCAAAAATGCTCTCTAATTTTCCGTGTGCATCTTATCACCCCTAATACATTTATGTGCATGTTTGTTTATTTATAAGCTATGTATATGTGTATACACATATATATTTTGCTATATTTATACCAATTTAGAATTTTTACAGGACTAGATGAGCTTTAAAGGATCTACAAGAAACATCACTTCTGTTCTCATACTTTTAGTGGGAACTGGATGGGAGACGAAACTTAAGGACCTGTATTCCATATTGCTAGATGAGGACAGAAGAATATTCTTTAGAAGCCAAACTCACATGGCAAGTTTAACATTCTTTTAGAAAAATTGTGACCTTTCCAGGATGTTCCACTGATGGACATCCAGGTGGGTACCTTTTCTTTTTTTTTTTTTTTTTTTTCAGGTGGTTACCTTCACCACCATATGACACTAATTCTCAAGATGGTTTACAGACAATAACCAGAATTTTTCTCAGGAAGAGTTTTTGGTCAACATAAACAAATATACCTTTGAAATTCCAATGGTAAGCTCTGTTCAAGATGTGTCTTTCCAAGAATATAACACTGTAATTTTCTTTACTCAAACCCAGATGCTCATAAAGGCCTTCTGGGCCTTGTTCACATGTGATAAAGAATATCCAAGCATTGCTACTTTTGATCTCAGAGATTTCTGACATTCTAGCTTGCAAAGATGTTTGCCTGTAGTTGTCTTTTTTGTTTGGTTGTGGTGGTTGTTGCTGTTGTTAGTTCCTCCTCCTTTTTAAAAGTTCTTGGCCAATCCTGATATCCCTTTAAAGATGCACTTGATGCTATTGGGGAAATGTCAGAAATAATGAAGAAAAATCCTAACATGCTGTCCAACTGAAGTCCATCTTTTGAAATGAAAAACATTCATAATGAAAATGAGTTGACAGCTTACTTGATGATATTTACAGCTGGATATGACGTCAATCGGAAGGATAGTACAGATCAATTTTAATGGCAAGCAGCTAAGCACGCTTATTGATTTGGCAGCTTGCTACTCTACAAATGGCAAAGACCATTAATATGCTAGCACCAGGGACATGGGAGAAGCATAAAACAACAAGTGACTTTGAGCCTTTAAAGTAGATAATTTAAGAGCGCTGATTTGATGATCACAAGGGAAAGTGTGAATTCATGATTTAACCTCCATTCACTACCTCTCAACTAAAAATTGATCGCCATCTTAGGAGATATATTTCATTTGAAAGAAATGTAATATATTTCATAATTTCCTCTTTAAGCCCTTTGCTTTAAGGGATGCCATTTGCTGTTTGGCTAATCCTAAAGCAGACTTTTTTTTTTCCTGGAAGAACAGAATCACTTCTGCTAGAGCAGACTGACCACGAAGGTGAAACACGAATCAAAAGCACATAAGAATATCATGTATCCCCCTTGTCTGCTTCCATATTTCCTTTCTACCCTATAAGAACAATAACATTAGTCCCTCCCTGGAATATAAAAATGGCTAAGATCATGTCTATTAAGTGTTGCAAGAAGACATTTATTTTAGGAACAGTACAAGCTGTCAGTAGTACCCACACTGTAGTCAATATTACAAATATATATCACTTGAATGTGGATACTGCTATTGAGACTAAAGTTTTCCTTGTCTGGAAGAGATGTGAATACTCTGTTGATCACCAAATAAACTTTTCATTCAGACATTTCACATTGTATTTTAATATACCTAATGGAGTCTAACCAAATGGATGATAGGTGGGCTGTCTGTAATAATGAACTTCCTAACCTCTAGAGATACAGTACATCTGCTCAGATCAAAATGTGTTGTTTATGAAGCTCCCACACTCTGGAGACATATGTACAGTACCAATGTGAAAATAACAAGTTTCAAACTCTTCAAATTGTTCCTAGTCAGCCAGTGAGGAAGCATTAACCCTCACAGCATAGAATGTATCCTTCTTCAAATCTGCTAATTGTTCAAATCCTTAGTAACAGCATCTGATGTACAAAGACTCTTACCTGGTCATTGTTGGTAGGGGAAAATAATACATTTCAAACCGAAGAGTTTTGTGCTTTCCTGTGTAAGTCTGAATGGCTCATTAAGGTGAATAGAGAAGAACCAAGTCAGGAATTCATAGTGATTTGTGATCTCTTATAATCAGGACATTTTCCTCGTCTTTCTTAATGCTGAAGATTGAAATCCATTTGGGTGGTCTTATAAGAAATAAAAAAACAACTACTCATTTCACCAAGATGCATATTCTTTACACTTATTGGCTAATACTCTGTGATGACCTTTGTAAGCAATTTGAGGCTACCAAGCCATTTATAAATCTTATTACTGACCTCCAAATGAAAAAGGCAGCCCCTTAATGGACTTAAAATACTGCCACTGCTCTCTACTTTTCCTTATTTATTCTTCATATCACTTTGTTTATTAAGATTATCACTTCATTACCTGGAAAAGTTTGGGTAAAACAAAACCAATTTCACTCTTTGAAAGCACGTATTCTATTAATATTTTCTGGGTGAATAGGGATGGAGAAGGAATCCCTCAAATGTAGACATGTAAGTTATTTCTCTCATCCCTTGCTATAAAGTAACTCAACATTAGGATTACCTAATATTTATATTGCTTAAGAACACTATAGAATCCAATCACTTATCAACAGAAATTCATTGAAAAGTTAACTCTAAGAAAACAAGTTAACTCTAAGAAAGCATCAGAATATGAAATTCATATTTCATATATTAAGTAGGAAAGATGTTAAAATTATTAAACATGTTGAAATGATATTTGTTTAATGTTAAATTAAACATTTTATATTTAGAAAGGGTTTTTTTAAATTATTAAAGATATTAAAATGGAGAATCCCAAATCCATGAATGCTGTTCAGAGTCTGCCCAAACCCCCTTCATTGGGTGGGTGTGAGCTGCCATGAGGGTTGGAAAATAGCCTTTGACTTAAAGAGAGCCACTATGCCTAGGAAATCACACACACATACACTCATAGGAGATGGAATGAGCAGCCTCTACCTGATGACTGATTCTCCTGGAAGTACAAAAGATCAGCTTCTTACCTCACTGTGAGAGACCAAATCTATGACACAATACATGGTTCAGAACTCCCTGTGGGATCACGCCGAGAACCACATCCTTACTGAGATCCTTTCCTCATCATATTCTACTTCCTCTCTTCCTTTCTCCTAAGAGCATTCTCTCGATAAAAAATGTCCACCCGGGGAGGCCCAGGTGGCTCAGTGGCCTAGCACCGCCTTCAGCCCAGGGCGTGATCCTGGAGACGTGGGATCGAGTCCCACGTAGGGCTCCCTGCATGGAGCCTGCTTCTCCCTCTGCCTGTGTCTCTGCCTCTCTCTATCTCTCATGAATAAATAAACAAAACCCTTAAAACAAAACAAAACAAAACAAAAAAACAATGTCCACCCAAATTCCTGTCTCAGGCTCTGCTTCTACAGAACCCAAGCAAAATACAAAGTTAAGTACTGGATTCCCAAATGTAGGCCCTTCCTTAATAAAGAAAATCTTAGCAATTTTATTTTGTTTTGTATTGTTTCTAATAGGCAGTTCTGGGGGAAGATTGGTGTAATAAAGTGAAACCATGGCAAGTGATTGAATAATTTCATACATCAATCAGAATCCAAATTTTCAGCTTTAGAAAATTTAACTCTGTGTGGGCTCTTACCCACACAGAGTTGATACCTAGCCTCTTGACACCCCCAAATTTTCTAGTGGTGGCTTTGATGAGAGTTATTTCTGAACTCAGACCATACAGATCATTCACCTTCCCTCCTTATTCAGCCCCATTCCCCCCTATTCAATATTTGTGTGATTTTATCCATCACTTCTAGGGCAAGGCTATGAGCAGTACCTTACACACTGGAATCACTAAATATTTGTTCAATCTATTATTTTGGCTATATGGATCAATTAAGGTCTAAGAGGGAAATCAGGAAAAGAGCTGTCCATTCAATAACTGTACAGCTAGAGAAAAGAAAATAGGAAATTGCACATTTTCATAGAGGTACTAAGGCAAGGATGGAGACCCATCCCTAATAACTGTCACTGGTTCCAAAGAGGACAAGAGACAAGGGAGGATACCAACATTAAATTACTCATGACTTTTCTTGACCCCAAAAAGAGAATATTTATTTCCCTTCAATTCACATATGCTGCCCAGACCTGGGCTTCCTGGAATTTCTATTAAGAATCCAGATTACATAGCAATAATTTTCAGGTGCCATAGCCTCTGCTAGTGAGCTCCAAAAAGGACAGCAGGAAAGAGACAAGCCACAGGGCAGTCGAGAGCTAGAGATTTGGAGACAATTTGAATGGATATGAATTAAGGATAGAATTTAAAATATGTAGAAATCATAGTCCAGAAATCCATGGTGCAAGGAATATATTTTATCTCATATTTCTATAAGCCAACCTCCTCTCTCTTTCGAGCCCTATCCCTTGATTCTGTTGAGTTAGCAGAAAATTTAATTTCTTTTTTTAAAAGATTTTATTTATTTATTTATTCATGAAGAAAGAGAGAGAGAGAGAGAGAAAGAGAGAGAGATTGGCAAAGGCACAGGCAGAGGGA
Organism: Canis aureus; assembly: GCF_053574225.1. NCBI lineage: Eukaryota > Metazoa > Chordata > Mammalia > Carnivora > Canidae > Canis > Canis aureus. Next base: position 8,127,024 of record NC_135642.1, on the reverse strand, counting down.
GAAGCAGGCTCCATTCAGGGAGCCCGATGTGGGACTCCATCCCAGGACTCCAGGATCACGCCCTGGGCCAAGAACAGGTGCTAAACCGCTGAGCCACCCAGGGATCCCCAAAATTTAATTTCACTATTGAGATAGGGGGTGCCCAGTCCTCTTATACAAAGTTGGTTAAGTCCCAGGAAATTTACATAGGGCCAGGGTATTTTGAAGACATGTGAGTAGGGATGTAGGGAAGGTGATGGCTGGCAGTCACACAGTTTGCACTTGGCCTATCCCGGATCCTGTCCATAAGGCTACCTGGACCAGTGGGTCTTCCTGCAGGGCACTGCCTGGGCATCTCTGTGAGGCTACTGAGGTGCTTATTTCAACGACCCCCCTTCTTGAAGTCGTACTAACTGTCCAGTCTGCTGAACCCCTTTCACAGGAGTTTCCGGGCCTCTCTACTCTCGTTACTGTTCTGTATCTCTCCTCCTCTTCCTGGTCCAGGGGATGCTTTCTATTCTAAGGGGAAATCTCTCACTTTCTCTTAATGTTTGCCTCAAAGCACTCCCTTTTTTTGTAGTTTCAAATTCAGTAGGCTTCACGCTTGTTGGCGAATTCAAGTTTTGCCTCCTATTTAGTGGTAAATTTGTACTAGGGAATACAGGTATATTCCAATCCTGGACTCATTCTTCATTTATTTGCTAAGGATCATACATCTCCAATTAGAAAAGCTATTGCAAGTCAATCACTTTCTTATAGATGACAAGTTAACTCCATGATTTAAAAAAAAAAGTTAATGGCCCAACTGGAAATTCATAGAACTGTGTTTATAATGAACTTTTCTTAACATAAGGTGACCCTCTGTTTCCTGAGAGCATTGTGAAATATTCCCTTTAAATGTTCACCCATATTATTCCTATATATTAAAAGTCTGTTAATGGTAAACTATCTTGCACATTACAGAGCGCCTGCCAAGTAAATTCTCAATGTTTCCAAAAGAAACAAAAAGAAATAGGAGAGAACATTCCTGGTAAAGATTAGGGGGCAAATAACACAAGCAGTAAGAGATACTGGTTTAACCTTCAGACAACACCAACACTGACAAGGCTGGTACCACTTTCGAATCAGTTTCAATAGTTACCCCTGTCAGAAATGTAAACCAGAGGCACCTGGGTCCGTTGGCTCAGATCATAATCTCAGGGTCCTGGGATTGAGCCCAGGCTCCCTGCTCCTCAGGGAGTCTGCTTCTTGGTCTCCTTCTGCCCCTCCCCTGCTTGTGTTTTCTCTCTCTCAAATAAATAAATTAAATCTTTAAAAAAGAAGAAGAAGAAATGCAAAACAACTCTGTTCATCATGAGAGAAATCCTTTTACTATGCAGAAAACAGAACTCTCCATTTGTAGGGGGAAAAAAGAGTTAAAATCTTTTCTGTTTTGAACTCCCAACTAGTAAAGTTTTTGAGAAATCCTAAGAGATGGAACAAAACCAAGTCGAAAGTCATTCCCTTTTCTTGTTGATTTATTTCAATCTCTTTTCACAGAGACAGCCATTGAGACAAGTATTTTTTATGTCAACTCACTGAGGACTTGACTGCAGCCATCGGAAAGACGCAATAATTGATTTCAATAATTAATTCCTGCTTGCTGAAGTAATGTTGCTTATGCACTCCTCCTCAGGCCCCAGTTAAAAGGAACTCAGAGGCAGGAGTGCATAAACAGCTACATTACTTTGGGGAGTGAAAGTCCCCTAACATACTGTAGATTTGGGAAGAGCTTTTAGGCCTGGGGCTATTTGAAGTTAATTCCTAGAGAGTCTGCTGTTACCTCATGTTGTCCGTGATTTTCTAAAACCAATTCTGAGGAGTAGAAAGCCAAGTAGAGAGCTAGGCATCTTTGCAACGATTGATCTCAGCTCAATCAGAAAAATCCATCTTCATACTATATGGAAAGTTCTCTCAAAAACAAGAGAGGGAGAGAGAGCTCTGGAAGGTAGGGCCTCAAGAAGGAGAGCTGAAACTAGAAGAAGAATCAGAAATGAATACCATTTCTGAAGTAAAGTGGAAAATGCTCTTTGGGAAACCAAATGACCCCTGGTCCCTTTTCATTTAAATGATTTCTAAAACCCAGAACCACTTCTAACTCTAGTCAAAAACATTAAAATGGAGTCATTTTACGGTTCTTTCAAAAGAGTTATACACTCTGCTATCTTGCATGCCTAATATAAACAGAAACTAAACTTGACTCCATATGACAGTATTTTATTGCTTCCTCAAAGACACTTCCATACATTTTTAAAAATAATATTTTGTATGCCTTAATACAACGATATAAAAATAAAATTCAACTCAAATGCAATATTTTAGAATATTTATCTTCAGTGGAAAGGCTGTTAAATACTCAGATCTTTGCAAATTTATCACTTAAAAATTACTTTAACCAGCAACCCCAGCCCAGTTTATATACCCAGCTCCCCTTGACCCAAAATGTGTCACAACACAGGCTTTTCACTAATCGGGGAATTTACAATCCCAAACTGATTGTGATGTCAATGCTTTATTGTTAATGAAGGCCTATAAAGGACTGGAAAGCATAAATGGAAAGCAGGCCCTTATTAGGCACGGACCATGCAGAGCCATGCCCAGGTACAAGAACCGACCTCTTGTTACTACCTGGTCCCTGGGCGATAAGGTTCCTGATGTAAAGAACAGATTAAAAGTAAAACTAGACCAGATGTTTTTCCTATTAGATGGATTAAGTCAGACCAAACCTAAAATTAGGAAAACACGCAGGGCTGATTTACTACTGTGCTGTGATGGGTGGCTGTGCTGGGAGCTGTGGCCAGTGGCTGCAGAGCCAGCTCTCCATTTATTAATGGGGCTCTGGGAGTGGGAAGGCCTCACCCCTGACTGCTCTAAAAATGCTGAACGAGGGCTCCAGCCTGGTGATGAAAGCTGCTGTCTGAAGGTGGACTCTTGGTAAAAACAACATTAAAATCTACTTCAAATACAGCTGATGGTACAAAGGGGAGAGGGAAAGGCTCAGCTTTACTATCTTCTTAAAATATTTTAGAAATAAAGCTACCAAATTAGCCTAGCTCTGAGCATTTTTTTTTTCTGAAAATACAATCTTGTTATGAGTAGGAAAATCAACTTTATTGAGTCTCACATGAACCAAAATCAGACAGTTCAACCCCAGAGTGTTTCTTTGCATGCTGAGCTCAGAGAGTGTCTAATGGAATAGGGCTATTGTAAGAGTTTGCCAGAATAACCTCCCCAGATAGGTGTGAGGCCAGGTTTAACAAAATAGTCAAGATGTTCAGAAACTCTGCTGAAACTGCTAGCTAGTCCTTTGACCAAATGGAACTCCTTGCCAAAAACTCAATGCAAGAAAGAATTATTTGAAGAATAGCCTGTTATCTTGAAAGCTTCTTTAAAACTATAAATTTGAAGGAAAATTTCAAAATGGGCTTTTTCAGACAGTGAATTAAGTGTAATATCAAATAATCCTTTGGACAGGTGCACCCTTGGGGGAGTCTCAAAAAAGTATATTTCTTCATAATTCTGCTAAGTTGTTCATATCCAGGGTTCTTTTTAGTATCCTTCAATAAGATTTGTTGTTACCATTGCGTGTTTTATTTTTGTTCTCATTCTGTATCCTCAAAGCCAGCTTTAATGTAATAGCAAGGCTATGTGGATACAAACTCAGACCCAGATTAGACCACCTGAGCTGTCACTTAATAACCACGACTTTAAAGTGGCACATAAACTTCTATGAGCCTCAGTTTCCTTATTAGTAAAAACGAGGTCAAACATGCATCTTATTGCATCCCTTATTGGGTGAGGGTAAGAAAATGCCTAAAAAAGTAAGAAGTCAGTCAATTCACATCACTTAAGGGCTTGTCCATCCCCGCCCTTCAGCCTTCATCCTCCAGTTCTCATAAGAAAAAGTTTGCCAAAAAGCAGAAAGGCTGTCAAGAGAGCAAGTCTTTAGTCTCCTCCCAAGACCATTCCCTCAATCATGGGGATGCCTGAGAAGATTATTTCCTACTTTTGCAAAAAGTATGATGATGAATTTTCTAAATGTAAATTGCATTTAGCCCTCAAAAGTCTATGTATATAAAGGTAAGTAAGTGCTACTTTTTGCCAGCCAGGGGTGAATTACAGTGACTTCTGTGAGTATATGTTTTACCCTAGAGACAGAACCCACCATGCTTGGGGAATCAAGGAGGTCCACATGGTGTGCTGGTAGGAGAAAAGGGAACATACACAAACCCCAGTATAAGACCAATAGCCAGCAGAAGACATGTACATGGCTAAAAACTGGATGCCTAAGCTGGACCAGAGAACAAGGGCACAGTCATGTCTTCTAGGTCAAGAAACAACGCCAAAGGAAAAAATAAAAGGACAATAAAAAGAAGAAGAAAGAATCTTTCTATCTCTCTCTCTCTTACACACACACACACACCAGACAAACTGATAGGATAATTGCAGATTTGCCTTTTTTTTTTTTTTTTTTGCTACAACAGGCAGATTCAAATAGCAATCTCTATAGGTGAAGTAAAATGATACAACAAATACCGTACTGAAACTTTTAAGTAGGCATTTGGGAAACCTGCTGTTTGTATTCATAAGTGTTAGCCAGCAGATGGAAAAATATTACTTTTGTGGGAACAAACGGTCACCACCTAATTTATGACACATACTGTCTCAAAAATATTGCTCCTCTATTTTTTTATAACTGAGGGGACACATCAGAAATTACAGCACAGCAACAAGAGCATTTGCTGTACTTGAACATGTTAGTTTGGGCCTCATCTATGTTGCACCAATGATCAGGCACATCCTTTTGAAGTGCTTGACCCTATAAATCATTTTCATGTACAGGACACCAGAAATGTGATCTATTCTAACATGATGGACTGTGTCCCAAAGTAGACACATCTAATGCATGGCTTGGGTGTGGCAGTAATGTAATAAGATGCCTCCACTGTCATAATGTGCTGATGGTGATGTCATTCAATGAAACTTAAATTTATCATTCTAGCTGGGCTCTTGACATTTACTAGGATTCCATTTCTTTGGGAAAGGTTGTCTAATTCTCCCAAAAAGAAGAAATCTGTCATTAGAGAGTCCAAGTTAGAGTAAATATATACCTTGTAAGATTACTTAGACTTAATATTTTCTCAAGTCTAGAACTTTGGCAGCCTTTGCTAACTTGCAGCATTAAGTGCAAATTTATGTCTACTGTCAAAACACTTAATCCAGCCTTCTGCTATGGTATAAACAAATGTACTTGTCAAGTGTGAGGTAAGAGTCATGGAGTTGGAGGAGAGATGGGCCATGTATTTATGTGTTTGTAAAAATAAATCTCTGTGAGACTGTCATCACTCAAAAACTATAGTTTCCTTGAGGATGAGTTACCCCATCCCTAAGAAAAATGGCTCTTTGATTTAGTTCAACTGAATGTTTCTACAGGTAGCTACCTTAAATATCACACAACTAAGATCATTTACAAATTAGTTCTCCCATTAACTGAATTTTTAGTTATAGATACTAGATAGTTCATGGCTTGATACAATATAGTTCTAAAAAACATAAACATGTCTGTAATTTCTTGAGACAGTAGTGCAGAAGTCTAGATTAAAAAAAAAAACTAGCATGAAAAATCAGCAATTAATGGATCTGCTTCCGATGGCACATTGCTTTCACTAACGTTTAGTGTTGTCCAATATCTACCTCGTAAAAAAATTATTTTAATCGACGAAACATATTTGGTACCTGTCTTTATAAAAATTCCAAATTACATATCAAGTTTTAAAGAAGGTGTAGCTTTCATATTCTTGTTACAACTGTTGCTACTAATCACATGGCAGAATGGGATCTGAAGAACCACCCAAATATCCCCTTGCCTACAGTACATGACTATACTTAACCAGAAAGATGACTGTTCATGCTGTTCTTTAAAACCTCAGAGGAAGCATATAGTCGTTAGATTATCATGGTAACTATGCAATATCTGTGAGTAATACATACAACTGCCTTTTTATGGCTACTGCATTAAGAGTATTTCTGTTCATTCCATTTTAAATTCTATTCGAATGTAAGTGTGAATTCACTGTTAAATAGATACATAACCTACGTAACTCAAAGGAGAATAGAATGTCAAAGAATGAAAATTGTTCTACATGAAAATCTTGTTATATTACTTTGGCAGTATTAAACTGGTATTAATAAAAATGTTCAGGTGTAATTCTCTTTACACAATGAAGTACTTCTGAAAACATCTGCAAAATGAATCCTACTGAAAGCTATTTAAAGGAGTCATATGGTAAATACTTTATAGAATAATCTTTTTCATGAATTCAAGTACATTTTCTCCTAAACCGACCCTCATCTATATCTGTGTTTATTTTAATATTTTAATAGTCAAATTAACTGTCACACCAAACTGTATTCAACCCCCTTCTACTGGGCCAATAGGAAGTTAAAATTTCAGCTTGATATCTTTTATTATAGGGTCATTATCTCAGTCAGTTAATCCATTCAGTCTGCTATAATAAAGATACCATAAGCTAGATGGCTTCAACAACAAACATTTATTTCTCACAGTTCTGGAGGCTGGAAAGTCTACAATCAAAGCACCAGCAGATCCATTGTGTGGTAAGAGCCTGCTTCCCGACTAGGGGACAGCTGCCCTCTTGCTATGTCTTCACATAGCAGCAGGCTAGTTATTTATTTTAAAATAAAATCTTTAAAAAAATAAATAAATATTACAACAAATCTTGTACATATAGTTTCATTTGTGTGTAAATATATTTGTAGAACACATTTTTAGAAGTGGAATTTCAGGACCAAAAGATATGTGTATTTTAAATTTATAACTAATTATCAAATGCCCACTGTAGAAATTATACCAATTTAGACTCATACTAAAACAATGTATGAAAGTGTGTATTTTCCCATATCCTCACCAGCATTAAGATGTATAAAACTTTATATAGTGGTTGTCCATTATATGTTAAAGTATATCTATTATTATGACTTCTATTATTATTAATGAAATTAAGCTTTAAAAAATATTTTTTTAAGATTTTATTTATTCATGAGAGACACAGAGAAAGAGGTAGGGACAGAAGCAGAGGGAGAAGCAGGCTCCCTGTGGAGCCTGATATGGGATTCGATTTCTGGATTCCAGGATCATGACCTGAGCCAAAGGCAGATACTCGACCACTGAACCACCCAGGTGCTCTTTAGATTATCTTTTCAGTAAACTGTTAATTTTCTTTTACCATTGTTCCATTGGGTTTTGGTAACTTTACTAGTAATTTGATAAATTACATATTAAGAATATTAGCTTTTGTTCTATAATATGTATTTACAAATTATTTTTCCCAACTTACTATTTGTTTTTTGAATGTGTTTATGATGTTTTTCCCATGCACATTTAAATGCAAATTTATCAACTCATTTAAATTTCTAAATTTGGGGTTACATTTAAAAAGGCTTTCCTTTCTGAGATTTTTTAAATCCATTTTCTTTTAATAACATAATGCTTTCAACTTATTGTTTAAATCTTTGATCTATTTGAAATGCATTTTGTTGAAAGAAAGAAGATAAGGAGTGAACAATTTTTTAAAATGTTTAACTCAGTGTCCCAACACTTCTCGTTGAATAAGCAATCTTTTCCCCATTGATAGATAGTGTCACACTTACTATATATCTACTATATTTTGAGTCATTTCTGAATATTTGTTCTGTTTTTTTGTGCATATACATTTGAATGCCTAATAGTTTTAATTACTGTAGCATTATAATATGTTCTGAAATCTAACAGAGTATAAATCTCCTCAAATAGGTTATGAATTAACCTATTTGTGCATGTTTATTCTTTCAAAATATCTTTTAATTCAGTTTGTCTAGTTGCCAAGAAACTTTTTGGATGCCATGAAATGTGTAAATTATTTTAGAAACAATTGACACCTATAACAGATTGTGTGTCTATGTGATAATGAAAAATTACTTTCCAGTGAGAGCATTCTCATGTTTACATTACTAGCATATTGTTTCCTTTATATAGATCTTGCATGATTATGGTTTTGATTAATGCCAGGTATTTTACCATATTTTTGCTCTTTTTAAAAATGAAATATGGCACATTCTGGGATTAAAAAAGCTAAAATCTAAGTTTAAATACAGAAATCAACATCAAGACAGAAAAGAAACTACCAATAAATAAAAATTAAATGGTCATCAGACTTTTCATTTGTGACTTTGAGGCTATAAAATGGTGGAATGCCAACTAGAGATTACTGATGCAGAGAAATTAGTCACATATCCACATGGAAGATAATTTTAGACATACAATATATCAGAGAGTCATTGCTCAGCCTATATCAATAATAAATAAACAAATATGACCAAATAACAAATGAGTCAAAAATCAGACTTCATAAGGAGGAAAGATAAAGAGAAGGAACTATGTTGAACAATGAATTTGAAAAGATGGATAGACAGAGATAGATTAGTAGAGACAGATGCTGTAGAGTAACAGGAATATGTTGTATGAGGGTTTGTTTTTTTTTAAGATTTTGTTTATTCATGAGAGACACACAGAGAGAAGCAGAGACAAATGTGGACTCGATCCGTGGAGCCACCCAGGCATCCCTGTTGTACTAGTTTTTAAATGTCTTTTGGAACTGAAGAAACATACAGTGATAAATAAATAAATAAAATTCTAATTCCAGTCTAGAATAAAAAATATGAACCACCTAATTGAAACTTAGAAATTTGGGTAGTGATAAAGAGAGGAAGAAATAATGTTTTAAAACTTGAGTGGAGTGGGGCAAGGGAAGAATGGGAAAAGTAAAATTATCTCAACAGTTTCACTTTTATTGAAGAGTAAGAAATCAAAGGAAATAAAGTATCTTGTTTTAATGTCATGATATCTTGTTTCTAAATAAAGCAGAAAAAATATGTCTGAAAATGAGATGAGAAGAGGATGTAACCATGAATTAGAGAGGAAAATCAGAGAAGAATTTTCAAATTAACCATAGGGAAAATAAAATAAATAGCAACTTAATCAAACCAACAAAAACAAGGAAAAGAAAAGAGAGAAGAAAAGCAGATTAA